>NW_022595244.1:0-28636 GCF_009176505.1 Sitodiplosis mosellana
ATGCACGAAGTTGTATTCACGATTTTTTTTTCAATTCCATTTTGAATTCTATCTGGATCGTGCGGAAAGATCGTGTGAATGTATAGTCCAGAGACTAAAATTTCAAATTTTAAGAAGATCCCGATTTGAAGAAAAATTGATTATACAGGCAAACGCACACCTTGCTTATTTCATGTTATTGAGTCATGTGTTGTTACACTAACAGTCGAGCTAAATAGATTTATTTAGCTGAATCTACAATTTCGTAAAAATAACAGTAATCGCATCATCGATGGTCGCTTATGAGTCATAACAAAAGAACTAATAAATTAAAATCGGCGGTGTTCCGAAGAACACCAACGAATTTCATGGAAACATAAATTGGAATTTGCCACATTAATGATTTACATTGAATTTAATTTACACAAATAGTGCAACCCGCCCTAGCTCATTTATTTTACTTATTTTTCCATTTTTACTTTTTTAAATTTTTATCCAATTGATTCAAACATAAAAATCAAAACCAAAAATCAACATAAAACAGAAAAACCCGTCATTGTGGTTTTTATTTAGAATTTTCCACAAAATAATTAAATTCGAACAACTAAAATTATCATACATATATGCTGAAAAGTCACAAGACCAACGTGTGCTTCTCTACTATAAGAACCAATGTATTTGACGTGACAGTGAATAGCGGTGGCGCCTAAATAGAATCAGCGGCAACTTAAGGAACTATCAATACTTCTTGTTGTTGCGAAATTCGTGACAACAACAAAAAGTATTGATAGTTCTTATAAATGCCGCAAATTGCTAATACATCTTATTTGGGCGCCACCGCTATCTTGTGCCGGCCAAAAGCATAGGTTGCACAAGACTGAAACTCATAAAATGAAAACTTTGTAAATATTGTAGGTATATAAACAAAAACTTTCACCTCTAATAAACACATTACATTACAAATCGACGGTCAGTTTTCTTGCAGCCGAATGATTACTTATTCGAAATATAAACAAAAACTGATACTGTTAAGGCGAATTGAGTTTTTGTTGCTTGTGTATACTGCGAAATATCGAGAAAATAAAGTTGAGAACTGTGAAAATAAAGAAATAGAATGACTCAACTTCAAAATTTTATTTCCACATATAGAAAAGTAACATCTCGATTTTGAAATTAGAGCAGCACTTTTCAATTTAGAGGATCCCGAATCTGGTAGAAGATCCCGAAATTCTAGTCTCTGGTATAGTCATTTCCATTAATATCTGTTACAAAGAAATGTCAAAGCAAACAAGACGAAACATACCCTTGGTTGTTATGCATCAATGGAGACGAACAAATGAATTTACACTACAGATGTCGCTACATCAAGTGAAAAAGTCATTGACTTTGGAAGGAGAAGTGGAGCGTTTTGGCCCAAAAACTTAAACCCTACTTTTTATTGCAAAATGTTCATTTCAAAAATGCACTATGTCGGAAGATATGCGATAGTTGACGTCGAACTATTCAAAGAACGATTCCCAGGTGGTCACGACCACGTAAGACGGGAAAAAAATTGAATGTAGCAAAAGATCGTCTTAACGTTATTAGATCGCTATGAGACGTTTCCCCAAACTATTATCACATAAACTCAAGATTATCTGAGAATTTCATTGAATTTTGCTTATTTTTTCTTATCAAAATTGCCAAATTATTAGTTATTTCGTCATATTTTGTAATTTTTACTTTTTTTGGACTCTATTTCGGATGCGTCACCCTGTATAAATCACTATACTATTCAAAACAAAGCATGCGCCTAATTATTTATTGATACCTCAATCACAAAAGTACAAATGAAATCGATACGAGACGCGCGTTCAACAGTCTAAACGAAATGAAACAGATGTTTTTATTGTTCGTTTGAATGCAATATGAAAAATCAATAGTTCTCATCCCAGTTTCATTTCTTTGGCTTATTTTGAATGCATATGAATATTTCAAATACGTGAACATTTATTCAACCTAAAGCAATAAAAGCCAAGTACCATACGTCAATAGTACAAGTTAGCAATTAGAACACAGATAAAATTACATGACTACTTCGGGTCTAAAATTCAAATGTACGTAAATCGGAATGTATTCGCGTGTAACGCTCATTGATTTTTCTCCCATATGCATATTTCAGGTTTTTTAAAATGAAACAAACAAACGAGCGTCCCTTCATCGTTTGAAAGCAGGCCAACAACTCCACAAAAAGCTAGACAAAAAGACACAAGCAAAAACAGCATATCTTCTGATACCAAAACCTTACATATAAATGATTTGAAAACATCCAAATGGAATTGATAGTAACCGAAATGAATACAATAAATGAAAATGAAATCCGTTTTAGAATTCGGGCGAAAGAATACTTCTGCCGCCACAAATAGGGAGCGTTACACCCGTCACAAAACTTGAACTATCTTTCGCCAAAAACGAAATGGCATTAACGCAATCGTGTGTGGAGCCAATTCGTCCGATCGGATGTGTTTTGGTCATGTTCTCGACCACTTCCGCGTATGCATCGTCATCTTTTTCAATGCCAATGGCCACAGTTAGAAAATTCGTATCAATGAACGCTGGATTCAGGGCATTAACTCTCACACCTAGACAATTTAATTGGAATTTTCTGTTAATTCGCATTGAATGTTTCGATTTTAATTCAAGTTGCGCCCGAAGCATAAGTAGTGTGACTTTCAGTTGATGTTACATTTGTGCATAATGAAAGATCATATACCTTTGTCAGCCAAATCAATAGCACAACAGCGTGTAAAATGATCTAATGCAGCTTTTGTTACGGAATAAGCTACACAATTTTTAAATGCTCGCAAGCTCACAACACTTGAAATGTTCACCACCTGGTTTGACATATATAGAAATAAAGTATCTCTTGTTACTAGGAATAAAACAAAGGAAAAAGTAATAAATCATACATTCCCACGACTTTCAATCAAATACGGTATGGCTAATTGGGTTAGCTCAAACACAGCTCGGACGTTTGTTTGCCACATACCATCGAATTGTTCCATCGTTGCGGTTTCAATTGTACCCACACCACCGTAGCTGGTAGTATAAAAGATTAGTAATTACGGTTGATACGCAAAATTATGTTTGTCCACATGGTGCCCATACATACCCAGCATTATTAATTAAAACATCCAATCGACCATACTTTTCGATCGTTTCGCTGATGATTCGTTCAGCATCCACGCAAACATCTGCCAAAATCATTAATGGTTCCATTTCCACGCCGCAATCTTGGATTTTTTCCATGACACTCGCAAATTTTTCCTCATTTCGGCCCACCAATGCAAGCAGAGCTCCTTTTTTGGCAAAAAACAACGCGCAAGCCTCTCCTATTCCACTACTAGCACCTGTAGTGTTTTTCAGGTAATGAAAACCTATCCAGATTAGATACCAGATAAAATTGTGATTTGAAAATGATCTCGTACCCGTGATTAATATAACTTTTCCAATAAATGGCATGGTATCAATGATTGTATTTTATTTGTATTTTCTTTTCTATCGGTTCTTTGAAACCTTCCTTGATTGAAGCTAAAATTCGGAATTGAACCAAAAGCAAAAGAACGCAAATGTTGAACTGTAAAATGTGTGTTGAACTCTTCAAAGCCGAATAAGATACTGAGCGTTATCAAACGAAAACCCATGGACTTTTATTGAGAATATTTTAGAGTTAATTTTAGAGGGATGATTTAAATCACGTGTGGCACTTCATTGATCGCTTTCGCATTAATCATTCAAAGGTTCAATTGAAATTGTGTTTGAAGTGAAACCATTTCATCCATAATCATTTCATAGTTATGCATAAGCGATAGACGAGAAATTGTTCATCTAACAAAATCAATAACAAATTGGAAAGGAGTTTATTTTTGGTTTAAAACTTTCATAATTATAGTGGATTGATGACAAATTTGTGGTTCGATATAACGCAATCAAAACTGTTTTTTTTTTGTTTTTTTCATGGTCAAGAACAACTACGTTTTGGGAAAATCGATCGAGGACTAAAAACATTTTCCATGGCAAGAAGTTCGATTTTCTCTTGTACCAAATATAAAATATCGTGTTTTCCATGCTGTCCATGTCAACCATATTTTATTGAATTTTCAATGAAATTTAACAGATTGGTATAATTCCGTTGAGAGCTCTTCAACCATTTGTTGTTTGTACGGATAATTTTATTGGGTAGGCTATTGTAAGCGTTGACACGTAGGTTGACATCCATTGTACTAAATTTCGGTTGAATGTAGAAAATTCATTGTATTCTTCTAAAATGCTCCCTTTGTAGAAATTCCCCCTTCAAATAAATAATTTAAAAGAAAAATCGACAATGAATTTTCGAGGAAAAAAATGAATCAACAGAATAATCAAAGAAAATACCATCGACACGCAAAAGAACTCCGGTAATGAATTTAGCACCTGTGTGTTCAAAGTGAAGAAACCAAAGCAATTAAAAGTTCAATAAAATAGAATGACCATTCAATAAACCAAGATTAGAATTTCATTTAAACACTATAATCCAAGAAGGTGAAAACCGAAAAAAATTTAAAAATAAAATTTAGAACCTTCTTCATTAGCCAAGAATGAGATAGCGCTCACACAATCGTCAGGATATCCGATTCGTTGTAGCGGATGTTTACGTTTGTTCTGCTCGACAATTTCATTGTATTCTTCGGTGTCTGTTCCAATGCCCCTTGCAATTGTATAAAAGTCGGTATCAACAAATCCCGGATTACAACTGTTCACACGGACACCTGGACAGAATCATTAGACATTTTTCAAACAAAATTAAAAAAATTTAAAATAACAAACAAAGTACACCAAACCTTTACTAGCTAATTCCATTGCGGCGCCTTTAACACATTTAAAGAAGTAATTATTTGAATTGAGTCAATTTGAAATTGAAAATTAAACAACAACAAACATTTAGTAAATTGATCCAGTGCGGCTTTTGACATAGAATATGCGAAAAACTCCGGAACTGGAATAATTCCTGCGATGCTCGAAACATTGATGATGTTGCCCTTTGTCTCAATCAAATATGGAACCGCCAATTGGGTTAATTCAACGACGCCCCGAACATTTGTGGCCATAATTCCATCATAGTCTTGAATTTGCAATGTTTCAAGTGAGGCCGGGATTCCAAAACCAGCATTGTTGATTAAAATGTCCAATCGACCGTACTTTTCGATTGTTTCGTTTATAATGCGTTCAGCATCTACCGAAACATCGGCGTAAATGGTCAGTGGTTCAGTTTCGATGCCATTCTCCCCGAGTTTTTCGAAAAGTTTTTCAAATTTGTCCGGATTTCGGCCAACCAACGAAAGTAGAGCTCCTTCCTTATGAAAATATTGGGAACATGCTGCTCCTATTCCACTGCTAGCACCTGTATATGTTTTTAGGTAATGAAAACTTATCCAGATTATATATCAGATAAAATTGTGATTTGAAAATGATCTCGTACCGGTGATTAAAATGATTTTGCCTTCAAATGACATTGTTCCACGTTATAACTGAGTCTGCTTCCACAAATAAAATGCACGTCTCGCGCTATGAAATGACAAATGAAAACTGATGATTCTATGAATTTCTTTCTATCGTAACGTTTTGCGGTTTTCCTTTGCATATGTTATTCCAAAGTTATCAATATTGAATGGTTGAGCCATTGGAACTAGAGCAAAGGAACGAATAAATGAACGTCGCTTTGGCAGCGAGCTGCTCTGATTTATTTATTAACGAGGTGTTTTATTGCAATTAGGTTCGAAAAGAAAAATCATTATCCTCATTCCATTTTATTGAAAATACTTGATTTCGTTTCAGATGTGCATTTCAAATGGTATTTAGGAAATACATTTGGTTAGAAAAAGAGACAATTTACAGTGTTTGTCGGTATTCAATTTACGTTATTTTATCTTTAGCCCTGAAATGACATTCAAAAACTACGAATACAAAATGCATTGCTGTCTTTTCACTGGAGTGCCGACTTGAATTTAAAATGATTTTAATAAAATCAATACTTGATACGCTTTCTAAACTAACGTATGCTACAGTAAGTGTGTGAGTCATATCACCTGTTTAGTAGAGCATTGTCAGGGGCAGTTTTGATTGCAATCGCATTTCAAAAAAAAATGTTATTGATTTTATTCGAATTGAAACACTTGGTGCTTCACAGTTTATTCAAAGAATTTCAGTCTAGGGCGAGGGGCAAATCACTCTAAAGTAATTTGTAACAGAGAAAGTAATCGAGAAAGTAATTTACGTATAAAAATCTCGATTACTTTTAAAAGTAATCGAGATTTTTACACGTAAATTACTTTCTCTATTACAATTTCTTTTTAGAGTGATTTGCCCCTCGGTCTAGGGGCATTTCTCACGAAAAGAATGAATGAATTCTTAAAAATTTTGAAAAATTTCTTCCGTTCGGTCCGATTCGATCAATTTTTATCAATTCGTGTAAATAAATGTTCATTTACACTGAACTTGTGTTCTGGAAGTGGGTTTTGGTGGATCTCAAGGATCGTTCAGAACTGCTCCTGGTTCTGGAAGTGGATCTTCAGGATGGACCAGGGCATTGTCAAACCGGATCTGGTCCATCCTGAGGATCCACCAAAACCCACTTCCAGAATCGGGAGCAGTTCTGAACGATCCTTGAGATCCACTAAAACCTACTTCCAGAACACTTTTATTCAAGCAATATCGTCATTTCAGTACATTTTCTTACAATTTCAATAAAAAAGACGAAATAATAGACATTTTTGCACATTTGCTCAAATTGTTTGCGTGATAAATGCCCCTAGATTTCAGTGCTGTTCGTGTTTTTTTTTTATTTTAAACAGAAAGTTTAAATTATTATTAAACACCAGTAACACAAGCTGTAATATACATGTTTTTATGTGGTTCTTCTTCTAAACTGTCACCACATTGACGACACCATCATAAATAACCGGTAAAATGGCACCAGAGACATATGAATGTGTGTGATCTGTTGCAAAGAAAGCGATCGTATTCAGACACTTTTCTATATGTTTGACTTCAGCGGTGACCGTTTCACTTTCGGGATCTGGAACAATATATTCATCTCCAAATCTGTAGCCTGAAGTGAGTTGCATAAAATCAGCCATGATAAATCCAGGGTTGATGGAATTAACTTTTTGACGAAACGGAATTTCAAATTAAATTATATTACATTTTTATCTAAGCTTTGTCTCCACTTACCTCTAATTTGTTTTGAAGCTAACTCAATCGCCGCACATTTTGTGAATTGGTCGAGTGCCGCCTTTGACACACTGTAAGCTAAAAATCCTCCAAACTGCCTGTCACTGCAGATGCTTGAAACGTTGATAATATTTCCTTTCGTTTTAATCAAATGTGGGATGGCCTGTTTGGTCATTTCAATGACACCACGTAAGTTCGATAACATAACCATATCGTAATCGTCCATATTCAAATCGGTTATCGTTCCAATGATAACAGTTCCAGAACCATTAATCAATATATCCAAATGTCCGTATGTGTCAATTGTTTCGCCCATAATGCGTTCCGATTCAATGGCAAAATTGGCCAAAATAATGTGTGGCTTATTTTGGATACAAAGCACTTTTATCCTTTTCAAAAGCCCAACAAATTCTTTTTCGTTCTGTCCAACTAATGCCAGCAGAGCACCTTCACTACCGAAAAACTCAGCACAAGCACGGCCAAGAGCTGAATCTGCGCCAGTTATCAAAACGACCTTTTCCTTAAACTTCATTCTCTTAATTTCTTTTCGGAAAAGCCGTACTAAGCAACGAAGTTCCAAGAACGATTATAATCGACCAATTCTTGGCGAACCTCGATAACAAATGGAAGAAATCAGAATTGGCTATTCAAACAGAACCATTGAGTTGGACAGAATATTTTATTCGCAGAAAACTGCTTGAATATAAAATTTAAAAAGCGAATGTTGTGAAATTCTCACATATCGAATAATGATTTATTCGCTTTGCTTAATAATTGCAACGTATCTGTTTCAACCTTGTGTGAATGTCATAATGTCATTATTCATTGACATGAACGGAACTCGAAAAATATTGTTTTATGGTTTATCGAGTAAAAAAAATCGATTATTTTCTGTGAACCAATTCAATTTTTATTTTCATTCAACTTTTCAGTGTCATTTTGTCTGTAATAATTTCAACAGCAACAATAGTCATTATAATTACGACAAATCAAAGCAATTTCCTTAGAATGCTCCCTTAGTGGACAGCCCACCTAAAGTGATTGAAAAGGGAGAAAAAACGACAATGAATTTCCATTTCAAAACAATGATTTGAAAAATTAGAAAAGAAATTAAAACAACAAACCGTCCACACGCAGAAGAACTCCGGTGATAAAGTTTGCTCCTTCGTCGGCCAAGAACGCGATGGCGTTCACACAATCTTCAGCGTTGCCGATACGCTGAAGTGGATGTTTTGATTTGGCTTGTTCAACTATTTCATTATAGTCGCCATCGTCTCTTTCAATACCAGTTGCGATCGTATGAAAGTCGGTATCAATGAACCCTGGGTTGACCGAATTAACTGACAGAAAAATAATCACCGATAAAAATATATTACATTTTTATTCAAGCCTCGCCTCCACTCCACTTACCTCTAATTTGTTTTGGAGCTAATTCGATTGCCGCACACTTCGTGAAGTGGTCTAGTGCAGCCTTAGACATGGCATAAGCAAAGAAAATTGGAACCGGTATAATGCCAGCCGCGCTTGAAACTTGAACAATATTGCCCTTAGTTTTAGCTAGGTAGGGAATGGCCAACTGAGTCAATTCAACTACACCACGAACATTGGTATTCATCATAGCGTCATAGTCATCCATTTTCAATGTTTCAAGCGTTCCACCCAATGAGAAGCCTTTAATTTTTGAATTCGTTAATTTTTTTTATTCGATCATTTTTATAAAGATGAAAAAATGAATTACCCGCGTTGTTGATCAATATATCCAAGTGCTCATACTTTTCGATAGTTTCGCTTATAATTCGTTCAGCATCAACCGACACATCGGCTATTATTACCAATGGTTCCAATTCAACTCCGCTCTCTTTTATTCTTTCCACCACTCTCTCGAATTTTTCGGCATTCCGCCCGACTAGGGCAAGCAGAGCACCTGAAAAATCATATAGGTTCTAATTCAAATAGAAACAAAACTTTGAAAGAATTTTCTTTTTTGGATTTAACCTTTTTTGGCGAAGTATTCTGCACAAGATGCACCGATCCCACCACTTGCGCCAGTAATTAGGACCACCTTTCCAATAAACGGCATAGTAATCGTTGAATAGATAAACGTTATAAAAGTCGATGAAAACTTTACAATCGATGAATATTTTCGGGTGACGAACGAATAACATCCGCAAAAGTTCGATATCAAAAATGTACTAACGAATATGGAAAACGTAAAACTACGGAGTGTTCCCACTATGCATTCTTAAATTTTTCAACGTGTGAATTCAAACAGTCATATGCATTTTTCCACCGATCGATAGTCATTATCTAGGAAAAGAAATTCATATAGCGTTTTGAGTCGCTAACAGTTTCAGTCATTTGAATCAATTTCATCAGTGAAAATACCGCTTCAAATATGACCTATTTGTAAAATCTTTTGAAGAGGGCATTTTCAACATTACTCAAAGTTCAGCAATAGAATAGGTATCGATTTTTCGGTTTTCATTATCACAACTGCATTTCTCACCCTTAGTGAAAACAGGTGAGTTCAAAGTCCATATAAGTACATGTTAAATATAATATTTGATTTTCTACAGTGACCTGAATATATGACGGATAAAATATTTTTCATATTTTAATGAATAAAACAAATATCGTTTCTGCATCTGTATATTAACCAATGCAATTTTTATTTGTGTAATAGTATCATGTATGAGACCTTTGAAGATTGTACAAAAATCACAGTATGCCATTTTATTCGTATGAATTTTAATGACAACAAGATTTCTATTCAAAAAATAAAAACATTATGACAATGAATCTTCTTAGAATGCTCCCTTAGTGGACAGCCCACCTAAATTATTTAAAAAGAGAGAAAAAACGGCAATGAATTTTCATTTCAAAACAATGTTTTTCAACCGAAATTACCATCAACACGCAGAAGAACGCCAGTCATAAAGCTGTTACTTTCGTCGGCCAAGAACGCGATGGCGTTCACACAATCGTCAGCGTAGCCGATTCGCCGAAGTGGATGTTTTGATTTGGCTTGTTCAACAATTTCATTATAGTCGACGTCGTCGTCTCTTTCAATACCAGTTGCAATCGTATGAAAGTCGGTATCAACGAACCCTGGGTTGACCGAATTAACTGACAGAAAATAATCACCGATAAAAATATATTACATTTTTATTCAAGCCTCGCCTCCACTCCACTTACCTCTGATTTGTTTTGGAGCTAACTCGATCGCCGCACATTTCGTGAATTGATCTAGCGCCGCCTTAGACATGGCATAAGCAAAGAAAATTGGAACCGGTATGATGCCAGCTGTACTCGAAACTTGAATAATGTTGCCTTTTGTTTCAGCTAGGTAGGGAATGGCCAACTGAGTCAATTCAACTACACCGCGAACATTGGTATTCATCATAGCGTCATAGTCATCCATTTTCAATGTTTCAAGCGATCCATTCAATGCAAAGCCGGCGTTATTGATCAATATATCCAAGTGGTCATACTTTTCGATAGTTTCGCTTATAATTCGTTCAGCATCAACCGACACATCGGCTATGATTACTAATGGTTCCAATTCAACTCCGCTCTCTTTTATCCTTTCCAAGACTCCTTGAAACTTTTCGGCATTTCGCCCGACTAGGGAAAGAAGGGCACCTGAAAAACCATATGTATCGCAAATAAAGTGCTATGAAAATATTCCTTTGAAACGCAACTACATACAAAACTATCCACAATTAGCATTTTCGAACAAAAGGAATACTTGAATATACTTTATGCAGCCATATATGGTTACTGCATGTATGAAAATAATGTTTTCTTATGTGTAAAAACTATGTGGTTCATCGATCATATCATAATTTCCATATTTGTATTATGAATTTAATGTTATATAAGCAAAAACACACCAACGGAAAATAAAAAAAAATTAACAAGGAAAACTGTTTGATATTAACCCTTTCGAGCGAAAAATTGAGCGAGGGCCGCACCAATTCCAGCGCTGCCGCCACTAATCAGAACAACTTTTCCAATGAATGGCATATCAATTCTTTTGCTATTATGAAAGAAACGTAACAAATATTTTGGTTTCGATGACGAACGCAATAACAACTGCAAAATTTCGATGGCACAATTATACTAACGAATGTGACAAACACACATTTTCAAAAATGCTCCATCAAATTCGAGTTTATGCATTTCTTAAATTTTCAACGTGAGAATTCAATTCGGTCATATGCACTTTTTCCAGTCATTATCCAGGGCAAGACATTGAAAATACTGCTTCGAATAAGTTTACATTTCCCACAATAATCAAATCAATATTTTTACCAATGAAACATTAGAATTGACAACCATTCTAGATTTATGCGACTCATCAAAACGACAATAAATGTTTGATTCGTGTATTTTTCCGCAGCTGCATATCCGTATAAGAAGCGCGTCAATTAAAAAGGTGGATTTTCCATACTGATATAGAGTAGAGAGTAGAATGTCTATGTATATATACAATACTATAGTATTGATGTACACATATCTTTTCAAGAGTTCAAAGAAAACCACTACTTTCACATTTTATACTTTATTTAGATAGTTTGAGTTAACACAAAATTGTCTGAGGAATCAATGTAAAAATAGCTTTTCACCACCAATTTTCTTCAATCAATTTGAGCCTCCTGTAAATGTGCTTTGAATACTTTCAAGACTTTTGTTACTTGTGCCTCCGTCAATGACCAAAATTACATCAGTAATAAAACTGGAACGTTCTTGGGCCAAGAAAGCGACTGCGTTCACACAATCCGATGTCTGTCCGAAGCGTCCAATCGGAAAAGAAGCTCCAGCTGAAGCAAGTAAAGCCGAATATTTTTCGTCGTCTCTTTCGATGCCACGCACTTTGGTCTGAAAGTCGGTATCAACGAAGCCTGGGCTTATAGAATTTACTCTCACACCTTGAAGAAAAAGAAAGAAAAATTCATTGGAATTTCTTCAAACGCTACCAATCACTTTTACTTACCTCTGTCGGCCATTTCTATTGCGAGGCATTTAGTGAATTGATCGATGGCAGCCTTAATCATGCAATAAACGAGGAAATTCTCGAATGTTCGCAAAGATGCAATGCTTGAGTTATTGATTATGCAACCTTTGGTTTCGATCAAATGTGGCATCGCCAAATGGGTTAACCCATTTACGCCCAAGCCAATTTTTTTTCCGAATTTTGTGATATTATTTTAAATCCAAGTTACTTTTGGTTAAAGAAAATCAAATATTTCGTCAGATTTGAATTATGGTGTCCAGAACCCGAAAAAATGACCAAAAACTGCTGTATTAAAAATAGGACGCTGGGCGCCATTTAACAGATATTTTGTTTATACGTTTTTTTTTAAATTTTCATTGAAAAAATGTCACTCAAAATCCACAGTGGCATAAAAATCAAGAAAGAAAGTTAACGATTAAAAAAAATCCTTGATATGTGTGCAATTCCGTTTATTTATTGTTGTTCCAAACAGTTCCGAATTCGGGTTGAGAATTGGGTAATTATTATCAAATATATTTTGTATTAATGAGATCATATCAAGTAAATGGGCGGCAAAATTCAAATAAACCGGTTGAAACCGCAATATCCATCACATCAAATAAATTTATATTTGACGTTCGAATGTCGCGAATTTTTTAAAAAAGAGACATCAAATTAATATTTTATCGTTGAATTCTTAATTCACCGTTTGGCATATTTTGATTCACATTTTTAAAATTTTGATTCACCATTTTGGACTTGATTCACTCTTATTTTAAGCCCTGGTTTGTACAAAGAGTAACATCTTTGTTGTCTGACCAACGACGCATCAAAATCTTGTTTGTAGTATCGAACACGAAACCAGTCTCTCCACGCTTCAGTTGTTTGCCTTCGTTTAGTGGAGCACCAGCAATACGATTATTGCGTACAGTTCCCGTTATACAGAATCGTTTTTCATTCACCAGACACATGAGGTAGTATGATGTGAAAAAATTGTCAAAGTAAACCTTGTGATGTTCGGGGTTTTCAACAATATCGAGCAAGCAAAGCACCACATCAGCTCTCAAGCCAATTTGACGATCATAGTTGTCGCTTTTACAACTGTGTCGCCCAAAATATGGCACCATTTCCTCGTCGACCGCCAATGAGTCAGTCCACTCACCAAATTGAATGGACTTCTGATTTGCTGAGCCATTTCGAACCGTTGTCGTTTTTGTTTTTAATTTTAAACTGCCATACGATCTTTATTATGCTTCATATCAATAACACTTCTCCACACCGTTACATCGGCAATTATTGCAAGTGGCTCAGTTTCAACGCCGTTCTCCCTAATTTTTTCGAGAACTTTTTCGAATTTTCCTTCATTTCGACCGATCAATGCTAGTAAAGCTCCTTCTTTTGCAAAGTATTCTGCAGTAGCCGCGCCGATACCAGAATTTCCACCCGTTATCAACATAACTTTTCCGCTAAATGACATGACAGCTAGAATTACTATTCCAATTTTGCCAATAAGGGCCAGAGAGAACAATTTAAAGACGTCTGAATCGAAACAGTGTTAAGTAACGACTGATATACAAATGCATGACGGGTTGAACCCAGAGCGTGTTGTCACTGCGCTCATATCAAATGTTGTGGTATTTTTATCTTATAAAATGTTCATAATATTCGTGTAGAAAATTAGCCAGGTGTAACCAAGGACGAATGGCTTCAATTTTCTTCAATTATTCGCTTTTTCTAATGTCATTGCCTATGTTTTTTAGTATTTTTTCTGGAAAGAAAAGAACAGGGAAGAAATATAAAAGAAAACAACAGTAATTTCCAAATCTATAACATCATTTTTTATTTGTTGCAGAAATAAACACCTGAGGCTACATCTATTAAACGAACCAAGTTCCAAAGCAGTGTTTAAATGGATAAATACTATATATTTAGAAAAATGTTCAAAGGATCTTTGCAGATATCGCACCACAATCAGCGTTACTGTAAACAGGGACAACAAGACCTGTTATGAAAAACGTTTCATTATCATTGGCCAAAAACGCGATCGCTGATACACAATCGATTTTTTGTCCGTTGCGTTCATTCATTGGGCCTTTGATATCATTTTGTTCCAAAAAATTCTCATAATCTACTTCTTCCTTGTCTCGGTCTATGTCGATAAAACTATGAAAATCGACATCAATATTTTGTGCGCTGATACAATTCATACGGACACCGTGATCTTTCAGTTCAATTGCTGCGCATTTGGTAAACTGTTGCAAAGCCGCTTTTGAAATGCAACAAAATATCCAATTTTCAACTGGTATCAAGCCCAAAGCGGTCGAACTGTCAATGATTATATTCCCTTTGGATTCAATCAAATGCGGAACAGCAAAATGGGTTAGTTCAAAAGAACTACGAACATTTTGTGTCATCATTGCATCGAAATCTCGTATATTAAAGTTTTCAATTGAAGCGGGCCTTATGAAACTAGCACTAATAAAGAGAATATCTAATCGACCAAACTTATCGATAGTTTTATCAATGATACATTTGGAATCCTTAGTAACATCGCCTATTATAACAAATACATCCGTTTTCACACCACTTTCTTCTATATTTTCCAGCACATTGTCAAATTTGTTTTGGCTATTTGAACTGACCAGAGCTAATTTGGCCTTTTCTTTTCCAAAATATTCAGCAGCCAGTGTTCCAATGGCAAACTCTGCACCTACAACCAGGACTGTTTTGCCTTCAAATGACATTTTAAAATAAAACCAAAATGAAGTGTCAATAAATGTCCCGTCAACTTGGATATCAAAAGTGTACTGATACGAATTGAAACGTTTTTAAAATGTGTCACCATTGAAAAATGAAAAAAAAAATTTAATATCGACTTTTTTCGCTTACATTTTGCTATTCCTTATAAATTTTTCTCCACATTCTTCATGAATCATTAAAATATTTATTGATATCGATCAACAATAACAACAGGACGCGAATATTTTTTATTCAAATGGTTACGGTTTGTATGCGTTTGAAAGTGTATTGCTAAAATACATCGACAGCACATGTTTGATTCAAAAATATTGATTGAAATGTTTTATTATGCGATAATACCCATTTTTATTCCAACAAATATATATTTTATTACAGTTTATCCAGTTTAACAAGCAAAAACAATATTAGTTTAATCTTCAGCGTATATTATCAATCGCCCAATATGAAATATGGTCATTTTTTCGTATTGATTTTTGTTTCTTTACATTCACAACAACAATCGTAATTTTCCAAATCCCAAAAAGCATTCTTTCTGAATAATTTCCTTCAAAATGCACCTTTAGACGATATGCCACCATCGACGGGTAATAGAACTGCCGTGATAAAATTTGAGCTGTCTTTGGCCAAAAATGCGATGGCATTTACACAATCCTTGGTATAACCGATGCGTTCTAACGGGTGTGCATTAATATTGGCCTCAACTAAAGCTGAATATTCGTCTCCACCTCTTTCTAGGCCGTGTCCAGCATAGAAATCAGTATCAATGAAGCTTGGAACCACCGCATTGACTCGAACTTCTTTTGGAGCTAGCTCCATCGCCGCACACTTCGTGAATTGGTCTAGCGCCGCCTTAGACATGGAATAAGCGAGAATATTCGGATTGGATGTTATGCCAGCAACCGATGAGACATTCACAATATTGCCTTTGGTTTCAACCAAGTGCACAATAGCTTGCTGGGTTAGTTCAACGACAGCCCGAACATTCGTTGCCTCAAGAAGAAAATGAAAACCACATGAATTATTTGAAAAAAAAAAGTTATTCACACGCGAAAATGAAGCTCCTACCATCATTGCATCGTAGTCATCCATTTTCAATGTTTCAATCGATCCAGGAATACTGAAGCCGGCATTATTTATCAAAATATTCAAACGACCATATTGTTCAATTGTTTCACTTATAATACGTTCACTATCAACCGATACGTCGGCTATAATCACTAGCGGCTCATTCGTAATGCCATATCCTTTGATTTTTCTCACAATCTTTCCAAATTTCTTCTCATTTCGTCCCACCAGCGCAAGTAATGCTCCTTGTTTAGCAAAGTATTCAACGCAAGCACTACCTATTCCGGCACTTGCACCGGTTATCAGGACCACTTGGTTCTCGAAGGACATGTCGCTAGCCAATATTGAAACGAATTCGAACCAAAAACAAAATGACCCAAAGTATTTGAAGTCGGACAAGCACTGCGATATGCAACGAAAAGTACTCGGAAAATTCACCTGCAATTGATGTCAAACCATATCGATTGCGGTTGGTCGTTGTGAATATTTTACAAAGTTTCCATATTTCCAACGAGACTAGGTTAAACGTCCAAGCTATACAGTTGAAACCACTTTCGATAACATCAAAATCGTAAATTATCCATTTAATTTTTGGTTTGGGAGGTGCAATTTGAAGCGCAGGCGTTTCAATCACATCGATATTATCGTTGTAGCCGCCGCCACCACCGGGGAATTTATTTTAATCTTTTCTTTTTCATCGTCTATCCGATAGAATCTATCGTTTTGAGTACACTTTGTGATTGCTTCAACAAAAACCACAACAACAACAACAAAATAATTAAAGGATATTTCGGTGTGTAAAAATTTGTATTATACGAGTATTAAAAGGCGCTCTTTCTGCCCAAACCGTCATCAACGCACAAAAGAACTCCAGTGATGAAGGCAGAATGATTTTCATTGGCCAAAAATGCGATGGCATCGACAACTTCCTTCGGTTTTCCAATGCTACCAATCGGATGCAGTTGATTCTCTGCTCCGAATCAAATGTGGAACTGCGTATTGGGTTAATTCGACCACACCTCGCACATTGACTGCGAAAATTTTATCAAAATCTTCGATTTGTAAGGTTTTGATTGTTGCATGGTTGCCAATCGCAGCGTTATTGTTCAAAACATCCAAACGGCCGTATTTTTCGATAGTCTCGCCGATAATGCGCTCAGCATCAACACTGACATCCGCTAAAATCACTAATGGCTCCGTTTTAACGCCACTTTTTTTTATATTTTCGAGGACTTTTTCAAATTTTTCAGCATTGCGACCGACTAATGCTAGCGAAGCACCCTCTTTTGCGAAATACTGAGCACAAATAGAACCTATTCCGGCACTCGCACCTGTTATCAACATAACTCGGTTTTCGAAGGATATTGCAATACTGCAGCTACTATTATATAGTTGACAAATAATTTTCGAGGAAAGAGAACGCACGATGCGAAGATTTTGTTGTCAAATAACGGAAGCAAACTAATGAGAAAACGCAACGATGTTCCAGTTTATATACGATTCGATTGAACAAATACTTCAAGGCCTGTGCCATATAATTTTGAGCAAAAAAAATGTCGACTAGACATGACACAAAGGGTGAATACACTTCTCTTATAAGCACTTGGAGGTCGTGGCAGCATGATTAGTTTACGTTGAAAATGCATGTTAGAATATGTAGACGGCAGGACAGACAGTCCATACTTTTTCATCAATTATTCAACATTTTATATGAAAATCAATTTCCAACAAAATCCAAAACACAAGAGAAAATTTAGATTATTATGGAGTAACCGAGTTCATGATTCTCCAGGTGGAAAATGTGAACATGTTCATAATCTATCTATTAAAAACAGGTTTCTTTGACATTTGTTGCTAAACATATATTGCTTCAAGCGTTAAAATCATAATGTTTTTTTTTTTCAATGAATAAAACACAAACAATTCAACACATTCAAAATATATACGAAATTAATGATTCTCCAGCCACAAGAATTTCATACAAAAAAGACATGCGTTTCAACGATTTTTATTCAATTTCAGCGCGACGCAAAATTCACCATACACACGATTCATTCTGTCAAATATATGAGGGCGCCACCAATACTTCTCAGCTGAGCAACTCGTTTCAAACAGATGTTAGCGATTGTGTGTCAATTGTCAAAGCAGTGCACGAATGTAAATAAAAAGGTAGAAGAAACAGCTGCACAACCAGAAATATCATTTGAATTTGCACAATAATCATACGACATATTGATAGTGAATTTTTAGTTCCGGGACAGAATTTAACGATTACGTTGGAATGGCATCGACCAAAGTGCTTCAATTGGAAGATAAGGTGGCAAAACTTCAAGAATATGGCTCGATCGGATATCGGGCGATGGATGACCCGTTCTTTGTGGCAAATAACACTGTGATTTTTAAGCCCTTTGTTCGTCTCGGTGTTTATCGGTACGACGATGAAAGTCTTTGCCATAAATCGTGAGTATTTTAGTGGTTTTTTTACAATTTATATCAAAACGATTCAAATGAAATCCGATTGGTTGTAGATAGAAAGTCATATTAATTTTTTTGTGCATGTGCTCGTTTCAGGAACCGCGTGCGATGCAACATTCCCAAATGTAATGAGGAGTTTGACACGATATTTGCATATGAAAATCATTACAATTCATTGCATCGTTTCTTGTGCGCTCAATGTTCAAAGAATTTACCAAGTGCTCACTTGCTCGATTTGCACCTGTCCGAAAAACATGATTCATTTTTTGCCGTGCAAGCCGAACGCAAACCAATGGTGAGACCACCTTTTATTCTCCGTTGATTCTGATACGATTTATTCAATAATCGTCGATTAATGATGTGTTTTTTATTTGTTTGTTTTTGACAGTTCCGCTGCTACTTGGAGGAGTGTTTAAAGTTGAGTCAAACACCGTCCGAGCGTCGAGATCATTGCATTACAGAGCACAAATTCCCGCACGACTTTCGCTTCGATTGCTATGGTCACACAAAGAAAAGCAACAGCAACAATAATAACAACAACAAAGTGGAAAGCAAAAAATCCAACCAAAAATCGGCAAATCCAAAGTCATCATCATCGACCACCGTTTTGCAGCCACCAAAATTGGTGTCGGTGACCACACACGATGAAGACATTGAATTGGAGGATAAATCGATTTTGTTGACGGCACAGCGAAAACATTTCACCAACTTTTCATTCGGTCACAAAAAATCGAAGGCATTCCGTTCGAATGCGCCAGCGCACAGCTATGTTAAGCAGCTAACTGCCAAATCTGAAACCAACAAACCACCATCCGGTGGCGGCGGCGGCCTGGACAATGCCAACTTGGTCGACGATCTGATGGAGAGCTTACCACAATAAACAAATGCTGGAATTTATTTTATTTCATAATTTTTTTTTTAATTCACTCAAATCGTAAAACATTTTACCACAAATAAATAAGTTAAAGAATAAATTAAAAACAAAAATGGAAAGAAAAGTGATTATATTCTTACTACTGTCTAATGACTAAGTGCTAACCATTTTTTATGCCTCATTGTCAATCTCTTCAACGGATGCCACCGTCTCTGCGACATCACTTTCACTCGTTTTTGCTTCCGTTGTTTGTTCGGTGTCGTCACTTTCGTCACCATCATTGTCTTCTTCAGAAGCCGCCGTCTCTTGGCTTGGTAACTTTGTGGTGGTGGGAGTGGGTGTTGTTGTTGTTGGTGGTTTAGGTTTTGGTGTTGTCGGAACAATTTCACAGTTTTTGCCTTTGAATCCAGTCGGGCATTCACATTCGAATGAACCTTCATCTTTGGTTAACGATGTGCATTTGCCACCGTTCAAACATGCCTTCGGATTTTCTTCACAGTATTTCAGCTCTGGAAATTATTTAACAGAAAAAAAACATACACGGTAATTAAAATCATTTTTTAGGTTAAATTTGAAGAGAAAAAAAGGCGAAAAAAAAATTTTAAATTAAAGAAATTTACCTTCATCGCACAACATTCCACCATAGCCTGGCCTACGACAATAAAACCAGTCATAAATCAAATTAGTTATACAAAAAACTGTACACTTGATTGATCAAATTTCAACTTACTTGCAATTACATTCCCATGGTCTGCGGCAATCTCCATTTTTACATCCGGGATAAGGATGGCATTTGTCACAGAATTCGCCATGATAACCAACTTTACATCTGCATTCGCCTGGACATTTGGCATGAGGTTTTTTTTCAGATTGAATTATTTGTTATTTATTTTCAATGCAATCAACGCAAAATGTCCAATCAATTACCTGGTTTCTTACAGTATCCATGCTTTTGATTACATTCTGATGAGCAGATTGCTAGAGTGTGAATCGAAGAAATAAAGTGAAATTGATTAGAATGTCATTTTTGAACTTGGTTTATGAATAAAATTGAATGATATTTGTCTTACGAATGTGGCACAAGATTCCAGTCCAGCCTGGATGGCATTTGCACTCCTAAGAAATCAGTATGAAATAAGTTCAGATCAAAGTCTCCGAATTCAAAATGTTAAAAGTGTTGCCTTGATTGAAAATATATTTTACCAGTGGTTTTGTACATGACCCATGCTGGCAGCCAGGGAGCACTTGGCATTCTTTACAAGTTGGTCCAGCCCATCCCAATCGACAACGACATTCATTTGGTACTTCACAATAACCGCGAGTTTTATGGCAGTCATCACGACAAATGGCTGATGATTAAACATTATAAATTGGATTCAATTGAATGATTGGAAGAAAATCGTCGCATTCTTCATTGAAAATGTGTAGAATTGTAATTATTCCTTACGATCAGTGCAGAAGAGACCATCCCATCCTTCTTTGCAAATACACTCGAACGAAACATTGCAGTATCCGTGTTGACATCCGGGCAGTGGAATGCAACGATCGCACTTTTCGCCATAAAATCCTAAATTACAACGACACTCCCCCGGTTTTTTACAATAACCATGCATGGGATCGCAACCCTTTCGGCAAATAGGAACGTCGCACAAATCACCTTGCCAACCTTTAAAAGTCAAATAATAAATACAATGATTTAGTAGATGATTTTTTTCTCTCCATCAATTTAATAAAGCATATTCAACTTCTATACTTGCCTGGTAAGCATTTGACATCGCCATTATCGTCGCAGGTGTAGTGTGATTGTTCATTTTGGCTGGCTGGCACCTCGCATGCTTGCTTCTTCCATTTGGGCACGTATCGAGCGGCGGATGTTAAATAAATCATGTACAAAATTAGAAGCGCCACTGTGGCTAATGCCTGATTGTAGTTCATCTTCTGTATAATTTGCAATGGAAATAAAGGCCATAATTTTCAATTTTCCAACGATGGTATGAATTAAATATTTATTGAGTTTTACCAAAAAAAAAATATTGGTAATTTTGCAGAGAGTTTTCAATAAATTAACTGACGGTTTTGCTATGCGAATATCCTACAAACAGATCAAAAGCGATCAAACGAAAATCAAATAAATTAAAATATTTAAAATTAATGAGAGAAAAAATGAGACGCACATGCTACAGCGCGTTATGAATAAAATGTTGACCCATGCATTGATTGAATGGATTTCCGTCGCAACAAAACCGCGACAAAACTCAATTAATTAGTTGGGCCGGTTGTATCGAATTCTCAATGCGGAAGAAAGCAATAACAAAAACAAAATGTAAACAGTGGAACATCACCATACCATGATGATGATCATCATCATCATTATCATCACAAATAACTTTCTTTCGCGTCGGCACGCGCGCATACAAATCATGTGTTACGTGTTATGATTTTCTCATTGAACATTCATATTTACAGTAGGTGTACTGCTTGCTATTGGTAGTCTTTTTCCGATTTGGTCAAACTTTCTTATTGCTTTATTGAATTTTGAGGGGGAAAAAACATTGGTTTTGATTCATGGCCACACGAGATGTGGTGTTTGAGATCCAATCTAAACCTCACTAAGAATAATTTTTACATCTAATTTTATGTTTTTCAGTACAGTTGTTATGGTAAGAGTGTGTTGATATGAATAATTCAACATCTTTGCGTTTAAAATTATCGGCGTTCCGTTATTTGCATAAGTCGTTAGTCGTTTAAATGTATAAATTGATTCACTCTATTATAAAGATGCTGGACTGAGTAACTGATCGACCGACGCCCGGAACATAACTCTCTATTTTGACCAAATACGATCATCATATCGAAAAAAGAATACAGAAAATTGTTCAAATCATATTTATGATTTTCCATAATTTTGCATTCAAATCTAAATCGCACAAATAAATCAATGCACGACCATGACGTCACTTTCACTTGATGCTGTTTTTCATTCAAAATTAGTTGTCACGCGTCTTAGAAATCATGTCAAAACAATTCAAATAGGAATCATATAGTAAACAAATGATCGTGTACACTAGATAGAGTAGTATGCATATCTCATTAGATCTATTGTTTTAACTCGATAATAGGCCTTTGGGATCAACACTTTCTTCAGCAGCAATTTTCAATTTACATGAGGTGCTGAAATCGTTTCATTTGCCTGTTCGTGCGTTGTTCTTTTTTTCTCATTGCTGTTGTTGTTGCCGCTGAACGCATTGACTCGAGAAAGCGTCGCGTGTCTGATAAAACAATCTGATTTCATATGAAACATATATCTGAAGATCGTCAACAATACGTGCGAATGCTATTGTATATGTATACATATATTTTTTTGGGATAGAGTAATCACAAGAGTAGGTCATATGCTGACACAAGTAGATCATTCATCATTTCACATTCACATTCGCAACGGCTTTTACCGTTCACCTTTCTGTATGGCACGTAATAGAACCGGTAAATATGAATGAAATAAGAAATGTTTTTTGACGGAATCGCTCAAAATAGAAAAAAAAACTTGTTTCATATAAAACCACAATTTCAATTGCAAAACCGTTTCGTTATAATTTACACGTTGAAATGTTCGGTTGGTTCTAATGATTTTATTGTTGCTATTTTCTATATAAAATCACCTTTTACTCATTCAATTTCAAACCACTTTCAACAAACACAAATGCAAACGCTCGATTTGGATTACTTTGAAAATTTCTCCCGAAAGCACAACTGTTTCGTTAGACTCAACGATCTCGACTGTTGGATGGATGGATTTGAAGAGGGTCATGCAGCAAGCGATCCATTGGCTGTGTGCTATGTAGCGGTAGTTTTTGACTGCAGCTACGCTACACACAAAAGAGAAACAGATAAACCACACATAAAAGAGAAATTACCAGAAAGAAGAAATGTTTTAACGGCAAATTAATGTACGGCAAATCTGATGAGGCTGATTCGTTCAGAATGTGTGCGCAAAAAAAATCGATTGAAAGGTCTCAGAATAGATGATTCAACAGTTTCATTCGGAATGCGAAACAAATTTTTCGTTTCTTCTTTTTCTTTTATTCTTGGAATTCTTTTCTTTTTAATTTTGCAATTTTTTCCATTCCTTTTATTTGGTTTCGCGTAAATCATGGCATAAACTCAAGTACAACGTGCGAAATGGACAGTTTCAGGTAATAATTATTGATTTTCTTGATTTAAAATCATCGTACTGTACTAAAATTATACTAGGTCATCTTGAAATTGCTAAAAGCGGTTTAAAACATTTCATTACTGTTGTTTACTATCCATTTTGTAAGAGAACTATTCAAAAATTGGCAAATAATAATAAATACACGACGAAAATCTTTTTCTATTTATTTCCTTCAATTGATAGTCAAAAAACTTAATTTTCCACAAACAAAACAATTCAAATAATTATGAAATTTGATCTTAAAATATTGATTAATGAAGTATGATATAAGATATGGAATTCAAATCAATCATCCGATTTCATTGTTTATTCGCGGTTGTAAACACACAATTTATTTGAGCTGCACAAGGCACGATATTTTTCATCTGATCCATTTCCACATTCGGAGACAGTTGTGCCAATTCTGTATACCAGGATCCCCAGCACATTGTCAAACGAATAGTCACATGCCACGTAAAATTAACTGGATCCTTGATCATTATTGTCAATTGACATAGCACATCCGATTCCTTCGACTTTATCTTGTACAAAATTACGGAAATGTCCAACCATGGGTTTTCTAATTGTTGTTATGGAACATCAAAGCCATACCACACAGAAAATAGAAACATAATGAAGATAATGGAACTTATGTATTTTTGTGCGATTATTCAAATGTTTATCGTAGTTCGATATGAATTACACTTACTCTGGATCATAAATAATATTTCCACCTCCGACAATCATTTTCATCCATCCATAGGCCTCGCCCTGTTAATTTTCTTTAAACCAATCGTGGGCCACACTAGCCACTTGCTGTGGAGTTGGTTTTGTATTCAATAATATTTTCACACCGATATTCGGAATTGCCCCATCAAATTTGTCTAAAATGGAGCAAATCATTTTGGTATACTCATTTGGTGTATTCTACTCAATTTTCACAAAAAATGTACTCCTATTGTAGCACTTATCGTGTGCAAATTCACAACTTTTAGCGTGACGTTCTGCAAGTTCCGCTAATTCCGAGTCCCATGTCATTTTCGCCATATGCGTTGCAGGATCGTAATGCTTGATATTACCCCAAGCAATTTCACTACGCCATTTATTATGCATCTATGTGGTCTTGAGTCATATAAACTTTACTCAAATTCTGCGTCAGTTGAAAATGATAAATTAATCGGTGTTAAAACAGAGAGTTTACGAGTGGATATTCAATACTTACGCCAGTATTGCCGCAACTGATATTCTTTGTGTCGCCGCAAATCCACTTACAGTAGTCAACTGACATGGCTGCAGTCGAAAGAAAAAAGAAAAATATTAAATACAGTGAAACCTTTCTATAACGGAATCGCATGGTGCGAGAAGATTTTCCGTTATCTGGAGGTTTCCGTTAAACAGAGTTTTCGCTAAAAAGAGTTTTTAAAATCGTTATGGTCCAAAGTTTCCGCTATTTAGGGGTTCAAATTACCAAAAAGCAAATTATCTTTCTTATCTTATGACTAATCGACTAAAAAACCGGAGTTCCAAAAAGCAAGCCATGAAAATATTTATCATAAAACTCTGAAAGTGAAAAGTAAGAAATAAAATGCAAACATCCAGTGAAACTATAAACAAAAAAAAGAATCGAAAACAAAGAGCTCACAAAAGTAAATTTATGTCCCGACGACATCGTGCAACGATAATTTATACTATATATATTATTATATTTAATTTTTGGTCCTAAAAATGTACATGGTTAATTATTTATATACCATAACATGTAATGATTAAAGAAATAAATCTTTATATTGTTCCGTGTATAGTGTGGTCATAAATTGTAAAGTCATTTAAATTAGGAAATCATAATCATTGTACGACTATATGTAAGCATGAAGAAACCAAATAAATAATAATAATAATACACGTAATTAGTCCATGAGCAGGAGAGTTATTGTGGGCCACATCATTTTTTGCATTTAATGTCGGATTTATTTTATTTTCGATAGTGTGGCACATGATTTGATTCGCTCGCAATTCTAATGTTTATGCATCTGTGAATTGTGTTTAATATGGGTCAATCAATACTTCAAAGTCATCTAAATAATGCAAACAATAAGCACTAGCAACATATCGATATTATACACTTAGATATTGCGCGTTTGTGAGGCGAAAATTGAATTTTTTTTACGATTTTTGAATAAATTTTTTTTGGGCCAATGGGATGATTTTCCGTTAACTGGAGGTGCAAATTCCGTTATTGGGAGGTCATTTTGAAGGAAAACCGTCAACGGCGAATTTTTTTTTTCGCTAACTGGGGGTTTCCGCTTTATAGAGGTTCCGTTATAGAGAGGTTTTACTGTACAAGTAAAGTGTTGAAAAATGCTTTATACATCGAATACCGATTCAGGATTTCAACAACATGTTTTCTGTTAATTTTCGAAGAAGATAAATCAGGTTTCGGTGGTTTCCGACTCACAACTGATATTTGAAACCAACAAATCAACCTCTTTTATACAAGAAAACCGAAGTGAGTGTATGTGCAGAGATAACGCCATCGTTTCCATCTGAGACTCAATTGTTTGACAAAAAATAAGTTTACATGTCTAATATGCGTCAATTGTTATCTGTGCCGGTATTCTACGACTCTCCGACAAAATCGTTCGGAATTATTTTTTTCGTACATAAGACCATATTGGAGTGAAAGAGAGAGATTCCACTATTTTTCAGCGTCCCACCGGAATTATTTCGATAACTCAAGGAAGAGTGGATTGTGTGAGGAATAATTCCGGTGGGATGCTGAAAAATAGTGGAATCTCTCTCTTTAACTCCAATATGGTCTTATGTACGAAAAAAATAATTCCGAACGATTTTGTCGGAAAGTCGTAATTTTTTTTAAATTCGCATAATATTGACTTGTCTGAAAATTAAATTCCCGAGAAATTTATATACATTATATATGAGAATGTTTATCTGCCTCTTTGTCTGTCTGTCATCGATATCTGGTGATTCAGAAATAGATAAAAGCCGTTTTTATGATGCGGTAATTTAAAGTGTTATATTTCCGACAGCAAAATTACAGAAGAATAGAAACGAGCGACAAAAGTGAGACTGTGCTAGTGCAATAACATATGTGTATATATACAATGCAACCGAAATTAGAAAAGAATCGTTCTTTTGCGATATTTTCTCTTTGTTCCTTTCGCGCAGTGTTTCGTAGATGGTTCTGTGAACACACAAAAATACGGTTGCAGGGAAATCACTTAGAAATACTGCGTTTTCAAACCCTAAACAAGACACACAGCAATATATTTGCAAAGAATAAATACATATACAGATTCAAAAAGCCTGTTGCTAATAATTAACAAAATCTGCTAAAATATTTAAGAAACTTGTGTACTTTGAGAACATCTTTTCACAACAAAAACCGCAGCAGGTGTGATTATTCCTGTGGGAAGCACCTTTACAAATAAATTGTTCCATTTTGGTTTCAAAGATCTATTGATGAGATTGAGAGTAGAATATATTCAACAAACGCAAGTAGAAAAATGGACAAGAGAATATTAACGAAACAAAACAAATCCACATCTTCTACTTGAAATCAATTGACATTTATTTTTCTTTTAGGAATTTACATATTTCGATCAATTTTATCAGTATGTTATGACCTCATTTTCGCTACAAATGCCCGGATATGTCGCATCACGGCCAGTCATACATTTCGAAGCAGTCGTTCCAGCAACGTACACCGGAGTTCCAAGTAAATTCGAAAACGAATAGTTACATGTCAATATAAATGCACCATAGTCTTTTCCATTGTAGTTCGGTGTGGTGAAAACGGCAGCACATCCAATCGCTTCTGTTCTATCCTGCACCCACGCTGTAAAATGACCTACGACTGGCTTCCTGTTCAATTTAATGGAATAACACAAAATTGAATTACGCTATGGAACCAACTATCCACATATGAAACGAAAAATTGACAAAAAATTACGTACGAACTATCGAAATCGCTGGCCTTAATTTGGTTAATCATATCCATCCAGCCATGTGACTTGCCATTTTTGTACTCATTGAACCAACCCATTGTAAGGCCAGTTAAGCGGCTTGTTGTCATATTTCTATCCCAATCCACAACAGTCATCATCATGGCAATACTTTGACCGGCATTGGAATATTTTGCTACATTTAAAAGAATGATCGAATGAATTTCTTTGGCTCGGGGTTTCTTTCAAAGAGTAATTCACATTTTGGAACCGATGATTTGACACACCAATACATAGGATTTCATATGCATATATGAACACGGCTCACTTAGAAGCGGTTATTGTGTATTACGAAATAGGAGCAGTGCCCCGATACGGGTAAGGAATGAAAAAGAAAACAGAAAACATATAGCGAAGATTTATGAACGTACAATTATTTTATCTCTTGCCATTCATTTGTCACATCAGTACACATACTTTTTTTCCCAATGTAATGGTGCGTTGCATACATGCGCGAGGGGGAGGGGGGGGTGGTGGGGAAAATTTTTCCCCCGGGGAAAAATATAAACCTGATTTGCGGGCTAGGGAGTGGCTAAACCCTCCCGGACCAGTTTTTATCTCAATGTATTTTGACGAGATCTATCGATTGGAGCTTCCCCCGATGTCGACTGACCCATTTCCTGACCTGAATGAATAGGGTTATTATCGATGATCCTTCCCTTACATATACATTACTCCAAAAAATGGTCTGGGGAGGGTCAGGGGGCAATATGGGTGGGTCCAATCGATAGATCTCGTCAAAGTACTCTGACAATACCCCTCTACTAATCTTAACTCAAAACACATTGGATGTGATTTTGTTGGGTTAAGTGTTCAGAAGAGTTGTTTGTTTTTACAACGGCCACAATTTTGCCGAAGACAGTATCCAAAAAAATGAATAACCTGCGAAATATGGTTGAAAAAGTGCTAAAATCGATTATTTTTACAATATTTTGTACTGGAGCAAACACCAGATGGCATTTTTTGGGTAAACGGATAGTCCCAATCGATAAATATTGTCGAAGTAGTCTAACAAATACCCCCCA
>NW_022595244.1:33636-108988 GCF_009176505.1 Sitodiplosis mosellana
GGGGGGGTAAATTTTCTATTCCCATCCTGAATGTTCGGAAGCCCAAAAATCAGGTCAGGTGGTATCTGGGGAGGTACCCCAGACATGGGATCGGAAGGGCTCTTCAAACCCTAACTTGTGTAAAAATTTCATTTGCCTATGATTGCGTTGAAGTTTTTTATCAATGGTCCGAAAATTCGGAAATTCTCGAAATTTCGATTTTTTGACCAGCCGTACAGGGTCTCTTGAGGCAGACCCGGGGAAAATATTTTGGCTTTCTGAGTTTTTGCCCAAACCCAACTTCCGTGCAAAATTTCAGCCGATTCTGGGAACCTCGATGTGAATTTTGATTGATTTCGTGTGGAATGGTCGAGGGGAGGGTCAGTGGGCAATATGGGTGGGTCCAATCGATAGATCTCGTCAAAGTACCCTAACAAACACCCTTCCAACAGGGCGTAAAACCCATTCCTAAGCTTGAAAATTGGATTTTTATGATTCTTCCCATTGAATTAATGGTATATTTTCAAATGCGATTTTTGGGCTTGGGAGTGGGTTTTACCCCCCCAAATGGGGGGGTATTGTCAGAGTACTTTGACGAGATCTATCGATTGGACCCACCCATATTGCCCCCTGACCCACCCCAGACCATTTTTTGGAGTAATGTATATGTAAGGGAAGCATCATCGATAATAGCCCTGTGGGGGGTCAGGAAATGGGTCAGTTGACCTCGGAGGAAGCTGCAATCGATAGATCTCGTCAAAATACATTGAGATACAAACTGGTCCGGGGGGGGGGGGGGTAGCCACTCCCTAGCCCGCGAATCGGGTTTATATTTCTCCCCAGGGGAAAAAAATTTTTCCCCCCGGCAAAATCGATTTCCCCCCCCCCTCGCGCATGTATGGTGCGTTGTGATCAACAGCAAAAAGTGACAGTGCCGCGGAGCACCATAACTATCAAGAAATGTTAATCATTGTTTTTTCAAAGAAAAAATCATAATTTTTACCTGTATTGTGGCAACTATCGTGACCGTATACGCATGATCGTACGTTCATTTCGGCAGTGTATGCTAAATCTGCATCCCATTTTATTTTTGGCATACGCACAGCGGGGCTATAGGGAGTTATATTTCCTAGTGCTATCAAATTGCGATATTTATTGTGCACATCGACAAGTGATTGTTGATATTCTTTTGTCATGCTGAAGAGCGCTTGAGCTTTACAGCTATCTCCCCAGCTCTAAATAAAATGAAAATCGTAATTGATATGCTGCTTTTAGCCCAAGAACAACTAAGGTTCTTATTTTGTTTTTAAAATGCTTGATACTTACATATGTTACCACTGGTCTGAAATTGAATTTCCAGTTCCCAAAAGGATCAAGGTAAATGAAAATCGTATCTTTCTAAAACAAGCAAAAATAGGGTGGTCGATTTTTCGACCAATGGCTTTTAAGATGATCAAAAATTTTTCAATTCAATACAAGTTCTCAAAAAAAATTTTACCAAAATAATCATTTGTTTCGTCTTTTGTTCCTGCGTGACCAATCCGAAACAATTAATTTTTTGGTTAAAATCCAAAATTTTTGAGAATTTCTAGAAAGTTAATGGTTAATCGCTTTAGTTTAAATTTTCTACGATTTGGAAACCGATTAACTACATTTTTCCATACAAATTTGACATAGATTTCAATTCATTTTCTAAAATTTAAAACGAACAAATCGTCAAATTTGCATAAAAAAAGAAAGACACTTTTTGTACTTTGTAATTTTTCGTTTTCGAAATATTCTGCATATAGCCTTAAGGGCGTTTCACATTTGAAGAAAATAAATACTTACAGCACTGACATATGCACTATTGCACGCGATATTTTTTGTATCGCCGCAATTCAGTTTGCAGTAGTCAGTAGCAGCTATTGATGAAGCCAACAATAAACACAAAACTAAATTCAAATAAATATAGATAAATTACTGAACATTTCGATTTGTTTTTGTGTAATAAGTTTGCAAGACTTACCAGTTAACGTTTTCAGCAACATATTATTTCGGTTCAATGAATGAAAAAACAAAGTATTACTTCAACAACTTCCCAATTATGAAACACCTTGATCAATTTTAGGAACTTTATTGATATCAAAATGTACGGAGTGTACTCCTTTTATACAACAATTTTCGTCGATGAGCATCGTCGAATAAAAACAAAGTTAAGATAAAGAAGTACGCAGGCAAATTTGAAAATTAGAGACAAAAAACATGGTTTACTATTTACACTATTACGATTGACGCAGATTAATCTGCGTTCCTTTTATTCAAACCAATCTATTTACTTTCAATTCAAATATTTATCTAAAAACAGAAAACACAAATGTTCCTGAGTATAACTAGTCAATTTACGACTAATTGGTCGAAATCTATAGACTGGACAGTGGGCACAGAGATCGATGACGTTTATCTCAGATAAAATAACGAAAAATCTTTACTTCAATACCTAAATATTATAACAGCCGCGCATGTTTTTAACCCAGATTTCAAGTAAACCGAAAATATTTACTGAAAATTGACAATATTTAGTTGGCTGCCGTTTGCCTAGTAATAAAAAAAAGCTATTCAACAACATGATTCTGTGAAACAAGCGTAAGTCTTTACTTTAGACTGTAAAATACATTTGGTGAATTCCTATATTCAGAATGAAGCTTCATAATGGTGGTGCTTCTTTTCTTCCACTAAAAATTTATTTTTTGAATGAAACGTGTGAGTTCCATTTGAATCGTACACCATTTATTTTCATACCAAAATATTGACAGGTTTGCATTGCAAAATCTATTCTACTGATGTCACCATATCCGTTTTCTATTGTTTTTAGTGTTAGTTTGATTTTATTTATTTAGATAAAAACACTTTCATTTTCGATGGATAAAATAAATGTATAATCAATTGCTTGCTTTAATAAGCAAAATAATAATTTTGATCGTGCTTAAATTAGATTGCTGTTTAAAAAAAGATCTTATAAATAAAAAATTTATTGATAGGAGAGAAATAAATTCAAATGATCTAGAGCATTGATACATCAATTTGAAATAATAAAAATGTAAAAAAACATACAAACTATGCAGCATTAGCAAAAAGTTGAACAAAGCGAAGCGGGCTTGCTATTAATAAATAGAAAATGACTGCTGCCATGAAGTTCGACAAAAATTTTGGTATTCTCCACCAATACTTTATCTTTTGGCTTCAAATATCTATGAGTGAATGGGTTCAACAAATGTAAGTAAAAAATGCAACACAAAAAATCAACAAAACCAAATAGATGCACGTTATAGTTACTAGAAATCAATTAGAATTTATTTTTTCGTAAATTTAAATACTTCAATCAATTTAATCAGTATTAAATTTTCTCATTTTCGCTACACAAGTCTGGATAGGTTGCGTCAGTTCCCGTTGTACAATTTGAGGCAGTCGTTCCAGCAACATACACGTGGGATCCAAGTAAATTGATAAACGCATAGTTACATGTCAATATAAGTGCACCCCAGTCTTTTCCATTGTTGTTCGTTGTAGTAAAAACGGCAGCACATCCAATCGCGTCTGTTCTATCCTGCACCCATGCTGTAAAATGACCTACGACTGGCTTCCTGTTTAATTTAATGAAACCAAACACAATTGAATTGTGTCATAGAACCAAATATCCACACATAAAACAAAACAAAATGGCACAATGTACGTACGAACTATCGAAATCGCTGGCCTTAATTTGGTTAATCATATCCATCCAGCCATGTGACTCGCCATTTTTGTACTCATTGAACCAACCCATCGCAATTTCAGCTAATCGGCTTGTTGTTATTACTCTATCCCAATCCACATTAGTCATAATCATGGCAATACTTTGACCAGACATGGAATATTTTGCTACATTTAAAAGAATTAACGAATTAGTGATGTCAAAGTGTGATTCAAATTGTGGAATTGATGATTTGACACACCAATATATGGAATGGAATTCCATGTACATATATGTACACGGCTCAGTTAGAAGCCTTTATGAAGTTTATATGAAACAGGAGAAGTGCCTTGATGCCAAAGGGTTAACTACGAATATATACTCGACAAACACTCACCGATACTAGAATCTACTCAAATATCAAGGAATTTTGAACATTGTTTATTTTTTAATCTTATTTCTTTAGTACCTGTATTGTGGCAACCATCATGACCGTATACGCATGATCGTACGTTCATTTCGGCAGTGTATGCTAAATCTGCATCCCATTTTATTTTAGGCATACGCACAGCGGGGCTATAGTGAGTTATATTTCCTAGTGCTATCAAATTGCGATATTTATTGTGCACATCGACCAGTGATTGTTGATGGTCTTTTGTCATGTTGAAAAGCGCCTGATCTTTGCAGCTATCTCCCCAGCCCTAGAATTTAAAACGAACAAATCGTCAAGTTTGCATAAAAAAATGCAGAAATTTAAAATTTGACACTTTTAGTATGGAAAGTTTCAGCCAAAGTTGAAGTTAATTCGAAATTTTTACATTTGAAGAAAAGAAATACTTACACCATTGGCATATGGACTATTGCAGGCGATATTTTTTGTATCGCCGCAGTTTAGTTTGCAGTAGTCAGTATCAGCTATTGATGAAGCCACCAATAAAAACAAAACTAAATTCAAATGAAAAGAGAAATAAAATTCCCAACATTCAGATTTGTTTTGGTGTACTAGGTTCGCAAATCTTACCAGTTAGCGTTTTCAACAACATATTACTTCGGTTCGCTGAATAAAAAGAAAGTGTTATTTCGGCAATTCCTTAATTATGAAACACTTTGATCAATTTTCAGAACTTTAATGATATCCAAAGGTACGGAGTGTACTCCTTTTATACCAAATTTGTCAGCGATGGTGCTTACGAGTGAAACAAAAGATAAGATGAAGAAAAATAAGGCGACATAAAAATAACAAGAAAAAGTGTTTTGTTTGTATTAAACTACTCGGTTGACGCAATTTAATCCGTATCTCTTTCATTCAAACCAATCTATTTATTTGCAATTCATATACTGTAAGAATTTACACGATAAACCAATCAAAGAACATTTAAACTGATACAACCAAATTGTTTGCTGTCAAATCCTGTCTCGCTTACACCAACCGTCACACTGACTCGTTCGTGTACGAATTGCTGTTAGCGTAAAAGAGATGTTGTTCACAGTAAACTCAGTTTAGATGTTCATTGGATTTATATGACAAATCGTGTAAAACGTTAAAATATCGTGTAATTTTTAATGTTTCAAAGTTGGCGCAAACATTTGACAGATGCGTATATCGGGTAATAGTATTTGAAATTACACGATATTTTATCGTTTTTACACGATTTGTCATACAAATCCAAGTTTGATTGGTATCATCGTGTAGATTCTTACAGATATTTTTTAGTGTGTATTTTTTCGAAACGGCTAAACTGGACAGAAATCAATTGAGATACATTAAGGAAAAATTGTTTACTTCCAATTCGATAGTTCAATATTTAAACAGCCACGGATTAATTTAAATTAGAACAATATCATTTCCATCGATTTTATCTGAGCTAAAACAAAAGTTCCTACTGAAATTACAAAGCCTCAAACAAATGGCTATTATATACAAACGATCTTAAAGATCCGCATCACATTGCGTATAAATAATAACAAATTATAAATTTTGTGATTAAATGACAATTAAAGTGTGTTATAAATTTTTTATCATAACATCATGTGTTGGAATCAGATACGACCGCAAATGATTCTTGGAACTACTGAATGAATTGGCCCATATTTTCATTACAAAGCTCCGGTATGAATATGGGGATTCACCGAATGAATTTTATAGTCTGCAATAAAGGTTTACGCCTGTTTTTTGCCATCATTCTACACCATCCAATGAATCATTCTTTTATCATTTGTCTAAACAGTCTTGATTGATGGTGATTCTGATGGTGATTCTGTTGTTGAAAAGCTTTTATATTACCGGGCAAAAAAACAGCGAACAAAATATTGACAAATGTTTGTAAATATTTTACTTTTATGTATTAAGAACATGCGCTGCTGGAAATAAACAAATTTTCCTTTATTTTATTCAAACAGACGTCATATGTCCTGTTTATCCATTTCGTCAATCGATTGATTCGTATGTTTGTCTAAAAACAGGAAAATATCAGATAAATAATTGAATTGCAAATAAATAGATTGGTTTGAACGAAATGGACACGCGTCAACCGAGTGCACCTGTGTAGTAAAATATGTTTATTTTTCTTCTTTTACAGCTTCTTGTTTTAATTATTTTGGTTTTCATCCGTTGGTGCTCATCACCGAATTTTTGTAAGAAAAGGAAATATTCCGATCCTTTCGATATCACAAAATTTCCGAAAATTGCACGGAATGGTTTGCGTTAAATTTATTTATTTGAATTGCATTTATACGATATTCTTATTTTGACTCTTAATACGCACTGTACAGCAGTGAACACACACACACACACAGTAGTGTTGAACAAAAAAATGAATCTATTTATTAGTAAATATATTTAGCGTTTCCCTTGAGAAAGAAACACCAGCCGATTAATTTGCAAAATGTGCGAAATCAATCTGGTTGAAAGAATAGCTAAACAAAAATATTGTATAGAAACCATCACTATACAACATTTTTGAATTCAATTCTTAGCCACCACATACAACTCAGTGACCGTTAGTCATTTTTGTCCACAACGGTAGTCTTCTATTTCCTCTGTTTGTCTCTATAGTTTGAACAACATCTTGGCACATATGGTCGTTTGAACAGTGTTCAATGAATACGTTCTGTTTTCAATTTATTACCAATTGATACCCTTCTTCAGCTGAATGCGCCATATGTAATGCTTTTTATGCATAATTGGACGGTTCAATGTAATGCTTGTTTGTATGAAAATCAATGAAATATATGCATAATACGTGCGTTCATTGGTCGATTTTCTATGCATATGCGATGCATAAAATGTGCATCTTATCTTCCTAATGTAAATGTCTGGAAGCTATACCATATGCATACTGCGTGTATTGTATGCATATTGTGTGGGTTATATGCATCCAATATAATTATACAAAGCATATTTTTTTGCATCATTTTTGGTTCAGATTATGCATCAAAGACAGTGATATGGCTCATTGGGAGTGCATCCCTCGATAGAAAATTCATTGCACAGCTCCTAATACGAAAGCACGTCCATCCTTCAATCGAATTTACAATATTCAGAATGTCCACAGAAGAGTTCGTGTGAATATTCAAAATGTTCACCATTTTTTTTGAAAATGAATGAAACTCACAAATGTGTAAATTCATTTTTAAAAAATTCCAATTGATTTCAAGTGATATGATGCGTGGATTCATTTTGTTATGGTTTAATCGGTTCACGATAATTCTAGATGATACTATGCATTGCTATTCAGGTCCTGACCGTTGTTGACTGCACCACTTCTTTATCATTTCAAAATTAAAAGAATAATGTGTAATGGCAACGTGCAAGAGCACCTCTCTCTGGTTGACATTAACATTTTTTAAAGCCAAAAATGAACTCAAATTCCTTTAGTTTAATTTCCCAAAATGGAAGTGATCCAAAGAGAATGAAATCCGTCAGATATCTAAGTAAAACCAAATCATATCAAATTGAATTGAATTGAATTTATTTCTATTTTGAATTAATTTTTCTTTTGTTGTTGTTGTTAAATTGACAGCAGAATTTAGCCTCTTAATAAAAATGTATACATTTCATTCTGTAATTACAACAGAGGGACTAATTTGTTCATGATCTAGGAATTCTTAGTGTTCTGGGAACTCGGTAAATATTTAAAAATAGTACTTGATATTTTATTTGCTTTGATAAATTCTTTACGACCAGCGTCTTAATTGTTCTCAGTTTCATTAACAACGGTTTCATTGTATTCTTTGGTCAAAGCGATCAGTTCATTGCGAAGTTTTACCGCCTGCAAAAATGAGAAATGAATAAAATGAAGAGTCAAATCTGAAAATAAATAGAAAAATTTGGTTGTTACTTTGGTTCGCATTTCCTTTTCTCTCGTGATTAGCGCCTGAATTTGGTGAAACATGTTTTTGGTTTGCGTTTGATCGATCACCCATCTCAGATACAATTCTGAAAATAGAGCAATTGAATGGAATTTTGCATATTATATTTTCAGTTCAAGAGTCTTTACCAGTCCATAGTTCCAAGCTAATCGGTGCAACAGATGGCCAAATAACACCCTGATTTGGTTCGTACATTGGATTCAACAGTGATTTCAGCACATCTGGCCGATTTAAGTAGGACCATAAGCTCGTGGTGCGTGAGTGCAATTTGATTGCTTGTCGTTCGCGTTCCGAATCACCAAGGAATGTTCCGTACGAACTGAAAAAGCTATGTTCGTACAGCAGAATCAACATTTGTGTGTTGAATTCAAAGCTAAATGGGAATTGGCAGTGCAATTGGTAGACGCTATCGAGGAATAGCACAAAGGTTGAGGCCGACGTTTTTTGACGAGTTTGTGACGGTGTGTAGCAGGAGTATTTGTGACGGGTTGCAAACGGAAATCCAGCTTGAATCCATTCTCGTTCGATTAGAGCTTGAATGCTATTTGCAAGAAGCAAAAATGATTTTTATTACTTTTGAATTAAATCCAAATTCAAAAATCTTTTTTTTTTTCGAGTTGAAATGAGCAAAACATACCCTCGCACTGTGCGACAGTCTGGATTCAAAATTATTTGGACGAGTGAGGTGACGATGAGTGTGGAATCCATTCCTTTGCTACCGTGTACCAGGCAAGGTGAACCTTCTTGATCCAAGCATTGAGCAACGACACAGGCGGCATTCAGTGAATTCAAAACGAGCGTAAGCCAATTTGAGTTTTCCAATCTATCAAACCACTTATCCGTTGAACAAGATGTGTCATTGCATGCTAAAGTGCATTATTAAAATATTAAACAACATGAGCTATACGCCACACATCACCTAATTAGATTACACAGTACATGCACATACCTTCAATAAGTTTCGAAAAACTGTGTAGTATATTAGAGACATGGGGTAAATTGCCAATCGACCGCGTCACTTTGCGCCATTGATTGTAATGCTGGTCCGTTTCACTGTTCGATTTGCCCTTACTCCATGTATCGACGATGAAACCTTTTTTGCTACGTCCTAAAATCACATTTAATATTGCTTCATCGGCTCGGCATCGTTTGTTATTTGCCGCACTGCTCGGTTGTGCGCTCCTCAGTAGAAAAGCCTTTGAAAAAGTAGAAAATTAAATTAGTGACGATGAAATGAAGATAGAAAAGACCAGTAGTCGCAGCTTCATAATCAAACGACTACTTAACCCTCAATAGTATAATGTGAACCGTGAGTCGGATCACATTGCTTCAAGGGGAATTTTTATTTGTCAATGTTTTTTCTTCATTTTTGTCTTTGGAGCTATTTGTCTATGTGGTACGATTGGTGAGTTATAAACAAAAATGTGCACGAAAACGAAAATTTGACAAAATAAATTATTAGGTTTCCAAACTAGACAAATTTTTGACACTTTTGAACAATGGATTTCATTGTTCTCTGATTTATGTCTATCGCATTTTCTGACTAAACCATGAGAAATCTAGGATTATGACTATTTTTTTCGTTATCTATGGCCAAAATTCAACCAAGTACCAGTACGGGAGTCCTGGGAAAAATTCATGCAGTTGAGGGTTAATATCAGAGCAACAACTTTGATAATGGACATAAGAGTGAATTGCCTTGAAAGATCAAAGAACGACAGAAAAAAAAACTCGATTGAAATGACACACTCACTCCATTATCATGGCGATAACTGATGACAGGAAATCGTCCACCGTCTCGAAATGCGGCCGACTGTATGATTTCCTCGTCGGTGATACTTTTCGGTACGACCAGTTTTGCGCCATATGTTGGACACACCGAGAAATCGCGATTGATATGCGTTATACGCCATTCGTCGGTGGCCAACAATTTTGCAAATTCCAATTCACAGCGAAATATTGTGTATCCATCTTCAAGGATTGTGTACATGGGTCGATAGAAAAACGGATATAAATACTGTTGACTGTTCAATTTGGACAGCTGTTCAATTGATTTGGCAACATTCAAAAACTCTAGCTGCTGATTTATCTCCAGTGAAATAATGCGTAAATCCTTGCATTTGAGTGTGATGAGACCGCCCTGTTGAGGCATCGTTTGTTTTTGCTCAACCACATCGATTGCATGATGTAGCAGCCACAATTCCTGAACGCCTTCACGACGCGAACTCAATATCAAATGATGACCAGTGATACATAGCGTCCCTTCGACTGGTTCACTTGTTTGTGTGTGCAAAATAACGCCATCCAATTTTGGTGTCGCTATCAATTCGGCAAATTCCATACTGTTTTAAATGCGAAAAAATCGACTTCCGCCACTCGTTCTCTATTCAGATTGCACTTTTTAAATATAAACAATTTCACGTGCAAACAAAAGTTGAATGAATTATGATATACAATTCATGGTTCCTTTTGGTAAATGGATTTTGTACACCTTTCTGCTATGAATACCGCGAACACTTTGCCTAATTGAAAATCAATAATTAAAAACTAAAAATTCACCGGTGGTCAATACATAAAACTGCTTAACTAACTAAATTTAATTAAAGCCTTGCGAATGCGCCTTCTTATATGTCGATTTTACGATTGCTTCCAGCTCAAAATCGCTACAATATGCACACGATTATTTTGATGGGAAAAAGCGATGTTATCATTCTATGCTCTTTCAATTGCAATATGTTTCGTGTGAAGTTTCTACGTTATTTTCATTGTTTGACATACACGCCAGTAACAGTGACACAACAACAACAACAACGGCAACAACAACACCTTAATGTCAGACACATAACAACGTTCACAGCGCTAAAATGCAACTGGTTATGTCAAACTGAGCAAATTAATGCAACACCGAATCCAATCAACGCAAATGGAACGCCTGGTTTTTTTTTCTGGATTCGTTTAAGTAAAGTTGCGATTATCTTCAATCGAATGTTCAAAATGTAATTTTTGCGTTAATTTATACGTAGCACGTACATATATTGGATTCTATTAAAATAAATGATGGATATAAATACCAAAATAATAAAATCGCTTCAGTAAAATAAATTTTATTAACTTGAGTCTTTGAATTGGCGTCGTCGAATTGGATTCACTGTTTCCAAAATAGCTCAGTATTTGAATTCGATTTAAAATCATTCGACCGCCTCCACTACGACTGGTTCATGGTCAATGTACGACGCAAAATGATATGAAATTCGCTTATAATTATTAGTTGTTTATATTTTGTGCAGCAAAAATTTACATTTTTTTTACACTCTTCCTATAATCATCCGAACTTTAAGCCATTGATCCATTCTCTATCCATATCAGATTGCAATGATAACGTATGTATACTTGTATCATTCGTGCGATTAATTTGTGTTATAAACTTATTTATTTGTTTCCAAAACAGAGATATGATGTAACGCATAGTTAAATCTGTATTTCCCATCACGCAAAATTGATTCGTCTTTTGTTACTTGAATGACTATGAAATATAAAAGATTTTTGAATTAATCTTCATTAAACCACCGGACGGGATACGTTTAGCAAGCGAAGATGTTTGTTCTCGTGTCAATTTTGGTGATTTTAGTGAGATATTTCTTATGGTTACGCCGTGATTTATACAAATTATCATGGCACTTATCTGGACCGATTGGATTGCCATTCATTGGGAACGCATTAGAAATGCGCCCAAATAGTGAGTGATTTGAAAAAAAGAAGTTCTCTTTTTATTTTGAGCAAACAGTGTGATTTCGGATGAGTTAATTTGACAGCAAACATAACCATTTTTTGATCCAATTTACTAAATGAATGAAATTGTGTCGCTGAGATTGAAAATGGCAATACAGATGTGTTTGAACTGAAGCGTAACATGAAGATCGTTATATGTTTTTTATGCTTTTCGTGAAAATGATAAGAGATAACGAAATGGTATCTTCAACAATTTTATAGAATTGGTCAAGTCCCAAAACTTTGCTGAACAGTGAACACACTAACTTATTATCTCCTATCCCTTTCGCGAAAAACACAAAAAACCACATTCGAAATTCATATTTTTCATATTGCGATTCTATTGAAGTGGCGATTCATGTAACGCTTTTAGGAAACAAATTTCATGTTGCGCTTCAGTTCAAACACTCCTGTAATCCCATTTTTATTATTATCAACGACACAATTCGTCTATGTTCATTTGATTGAAGTTGGGAAGAGAAATTAATTGATACTATTCTTATTCGTTACATTTTATTTACCATATTTTTTCCACTCAAATTATATTTTTGTTGTTCATTTTTTCTTCAAGAAATTCATTCGTTTCTCGATCGAATATCTAAAACATATGAAAGTCCGATGCGATTATGGTTGGGGCCAATTTTGGCGGTTTTTATTGCTGATGCAGACAACGTTGAAATTTTAATGAAATCCAAAGATTGTCTGAGTAAACCACCTGTTTACAAAATGATCCGAGATGGGCTCAGCGTAGATGGTCTATTCACCTTGAAAGGTATTATCATTCAACATAGTGAACAGTCACGAAAAAAATCATTAAAAGCAATTACGTTTCATTCTAAGTGAGCAGTCTTTGTGAATATTTATCAAACCGAAAAATGAACGATTTTATCGATAGACTAGATGAAAATAATGTTGGTTTATGCGTAAAATATATGTCAAGTTCAATATCTGTTTACATTACACAGCAAAAATTTATTTGGAAACAGAATGATTGTCGAAAATTGAATGAATATCGTAGAGCTACGTATTTTCAAACTGGGCACTTCTCTTTGCAATTTTATTATTAGCTTTCGCTCCAGCATAAGAGCTGGTTATTGTACATTTGTTTTTAAATTCATTAAATCTGTCTAACTCTATGACTGTATTCGTTTCATTCGGTGAACTCATTAAGTCATTTCAATTTATTATGATAAATACTTTTCTTTGATTGTTCGTAAATTGGTACTTAATCATAACAATTACTTTTCAACAGCGGAAGAGTGGAAAGTGCACCGACGACTCGTTAGCCCAACGATCAATTCAACCAGTGTAAATGCACATTTACCGGTTTTCAATGAGAATATTCGAAAAATCGTTCATAATCTGCCCACGAAGGAGTACTTTGATATTTTGCCGTCGATATCGAAATGCAAAATGACTATGTTCGTTGAAGCAGCTCTCGGCATCGATTGGGAGCCCGAAGTGAAACAACGATACTTACGACAATTCGTCGCGTACGTATCTATGCACTGCTGCTGATACTATGCGCGACCATTCAAAGCGAACTTCACATTTTCGCATAACGTTCGCACGAACAATGAGAGCAATTATTCAGCGGGAGCAATTAATTTTTATACTGGTTTTCATGCGATGAATGCTACTATAGTAACCGCTACATTCGTTGTACCGAAGTACTCCGCTACTGTTGAACTTAGTATGCATTGCAATAGGCAATTGTAATCCATTAATGATGTGCAATTATAAAAATAAAAAAGAAGAAAAAACCACATAAACTCAATCGCCGAACACTTTCCCAATGAATAATTGCGATCGATGCGGTTTTAAATTCAAACGAATCCGTTGATATTGCACTTGAACTCGTTCTAATAAGTACGTATATTGAAACATTTTTCAGAGGCGTTGAAATTGTTGCCAAACGTTCATTACAGCCGCTTTTCCACATTGATTTCATTTGGAATTTGACGGAAGGAGCCAGACGACTGCGAGAATATAATCAATATGGTCGCAAATTGTTTGAAAAAGTAAAAAAAAACTAATTCAATTCTATTTACTTTGTATGATATCTGATGAGATATCGATTTTGAGGAAAACATGAAAATGAATTCCCTGTCATCAATGATATCTAGATATTGCAAAAAGAAGCGGAGAAAGGCGGAAGCGGAACATTCATAGGAAGACTCTTCGATGTATCAAAGGGCAATCCACAATTTACCACAGAAGATATTTTTGCTGAAACGGCAACCATTCTCACTGGCGTTTGTTCAACTTCGACTCTTTCAGTTTTGGGCTTTCTCATGGAAATATTATTACAATTTATAGGCGACAGACACATCTTCTGCAGCGTCTGCGTTTGTTGCTCTAATGCTAGCACTACATCTGGAACACCAAGAAAAAGTGTTTCAGGAGATTGTAACGGTTTTACCGGATAAGAGTGCGGATTTCACGCAAACCGATCTTGAAAAGCTTGAATTTACGTAGGTTCACTTGCATAAATTCTTAGTAATAAAAATTTCTTACCTCCGTATCTGCTGTATCGTATGAACAGCGATTTGTGCATTCAGGAAACGTTACGTCTATTTCCAACGGCTCCATTAATTGGTCGCGTTGCGAGTAAACCCATTAAACTGAGTAATGGTGTCGAAGTTCCAGCAAACGTTATGTTCGTATTCGGTTTGCGTCAAATTCATATGAAAGAAAAATACTTTGGACCAACGGCCAACGTCTACGATCCATATCGATTTTTAGATGAAAATATGAAAAATTTACCTACAGCTGCTTATATTCCGTTTAGCTATGGACCTCGCAATTGCATAGGTATGGAGGCAATAAAAGAGTGATATAAAATCATTTATTAGAAAAATGTGATGATTTCCGAGTAAATTATGATGCTTACCAGGGCATTGAAGTTGCTGGCTATGTAGTGCTGCTGGTGAACAGATCTGTTTAACGGCAGCTATTGGTTGCGTGCATATTTGCTGTGACGCACGTTCGTTCATCTCCCGATTCTCACACACAGTGTTTTTCTCTTGCATTCACACGGAAAGAGAAAGAGAAGCACATACAACACACGAGATACATCGTAAGAGACGCGCGCGTGCATGCAAGCACATAGCTGCCGTTCGTGTTTCGTGTGCTTCATACGCTTCTCTTTCTGTTTTTGTGTGAATGCAAGAGACAAACACTGAAAATTTCGTCAAACGTACCAACGAACGTCAAAGCAGAATTCAAATTCAACGGTTTTCAAATCAAACACTATGCAATCGAATGTTTCCAATGTTTGTGTATTTTGAATCAAGTGCATCGATGAAAAAATGAAAAATGAGACAAATAAAAACAGAACACAAAAAATAAATTTAACATTCATTGGCTTTGTTCTTTTTCTCCTCTTCACTTGATTAAAGAAAACACAAACATTGGAAACATTCGATTGCATAGTGTTTGATTTGAAAACCGTTGAATTTGAATTCTGCTTTGACGTTCGTTGGTACGTTTGACGAAATTCGCAGTGTTTGTCTCTTGCATTCACACAGAAACAGACAGAGAAGCGTATGAAACACACGAAACACGAACGGCAGCTATGTGTGTGAAGCACGCACGCGTCTCTTACGATGCATCCCGTGTGTTGTATGTGCTTCTCTTTCTCTTTCCGTGTGAATGCAAGAGACAAACACTGTGTGTGAGAATCGAGAGATGAACGACCGCGCGTCTCCGAATATGCACGCAACCAATAGCTGCTGTTTAACAGATCTGTTCACCAGCAGCATTACATAGCCAGCAACTTCAATGCTCTGATGCTTACAACATTGGAGGAACTTTTTTCATTAATGAATGACCCGAATTCCGATCATTCAAATCTTTTTCATTAATAAATTATAGGTTACCACTATGCGAAAGCATCCGTAAAATGTTTTACCGCACATTTGGTTCGAAACTACCGTATAACAACATCTTACACACACATTGATCAACTTCAACTTGTTCAAAACGCCAGCTTCAGATTGGTTGATAAGCATATGATCAAATTGGAGGCCAGATTTTAATTCAGTTAAAAAATTGCTATATTCATAAAGCGATAAATGGTGAATGAAACAAGAAACGAAATTCATCCGGGTAAAATAAAAGGTATTATTTTGAATGGATTCTCACACTATAATTTCGGTTTAATTGGAGATGAAATGAATAAATGTCATGAATACCGTAAAATTTCCGTTTTTCATTTTGTATAAATACGACCATAATCGTTTGCACGCTAATAATATCTCGAGATTGGCGTGATATCGAGTTAGAGTAGCAATGCGACAATATTTTTTTTACAATATTATCGAGTGAATCTCAGCTACTCAGCTGCAATCAAACATGTGTTTTAAGATTGCTGAGCATCTCAGCATTTCGTAAGGCACGGATATATCCGAGCATATCGACGACGCATACTGTATAATACAGTGGCGTGTGTTGCTACGTGCAGCCGCAACGACTCGACCGAAGTGTGTTCAGTTGATGTGGTTGCACGCAGCAACAACATACACATTCCGGTCGAGTCGTTGCGGCTGCGCGTAGCAACGCACGCCACTGTATGCGTCGTCGATATGCTCGGATATATCCGTGCCTTACGAAATGCTGAGATGCTCAGCAATCTTAAAACACATGTTTGGCTGCAATTACAAAAGAATGACGTTTTCCCTGGACAAAGATTCATATTTTCCTGTGCGCGACGGCGGCGAGCTTTCACAAGAACAAATTCGATAAATGTGTTTTATTCAAATCACAAAGCATTCCAATGAATAGCTTGACTGGTGTGCGTTGTGCACAACACTTGCGTTAAAACTTGATCGCTATGTAACAATGTAGTTGCTGCGTTTAATATAGCACCTTTATACGATTTCCCTTCATTTCATTTGCAGCCCTGGCAGCAAGCAGTCAGTTCAGTTCAGACAGATTATTGCTACAACAATGCTGGTTCTCATTACAATTGTTATAGCATTAACTGTTTTCTTACTTTGGGAGCGTCGTCACTTATATCTTTTGTCATGGCAGTTGAACGGGCCCATTGCATTCCCGTTAGTAGGGAATGGATTTTCGATAGTAAATCCCCGCAGTAAGTTCCTCGAATTTCCGTACGAGTCATTTGTTTTATTGCAGCTTCATTTTTTAGAGCTATTACCTTATCTTGACAAGGTGACAACGAAATACGGAAGTCCCATCAGGCTGTGGCTTGGTCCCGAGATGGTGGTGTTTGTGTCTGATGCCGAAAATGTGGAAATTGTGCTAAAATCGAAAGAGTGTTTGAATAAACCACATAGTTTCTACAAGATAATCCGTGACGCGATGCAAGTCGATGGTTTTTTTACATTAAAAGGTGTTTGAATAGTGTTCGTTTTCCGATGAATCTTTAACCAATATACATATTTCGAAAGGAATGAAATAACAACAAATATGTGCACTTTTAGCGGAGGAATGGAAAATGCATCGTCGTCTGGTGAGTCCGTCGATAAATTTGGCCAGTGTCAGCGAACATTTGCCCATTTTCAATCGTCATATCCAGAAAGCAGTGAGTGAAATACCACCAAGCGAAGATTTTATCGATATTTTACCGTATTTGGTTACCTGCAAAATTAGCATGTTTGCTGAAGCAGCACTGGGCTCCGATATTGAGCCCAGCGTCAAACGAACGTACCTGTCAAATTTCACTGAGTAAGTTTCATCTCATTTACTTCATCTCTTCATTATTATTATGCAAATAATAATTATTCGCTAATTATTCAATCTGTACCTATCTAATGGAAATTAATAATTAACTTCTTGGAAATCTTTTATTCATCATTCCTTCTAGCTTTTTTCGCATAAATTGCATTGTTTGAATTATTTTTAGTTTCGTCGCTCGGTGCGATAAATATGTATAACACTATTCAATCTTTGAAGCTCCAATTGATATTGTAACATCAATTGAAGCTTCGAAGATTAAATTATAACTTTGCGATTATCTAATACTCGTTCTGGAATTTATCTCGAAGTTTTTATGAATTCAATTGGTGGTGAGAGTGATTGTCATCGATGCCAACCCGATTTTATAATAAATTATTAAAAGTGCTAAACTAATCATTATCAAAGAATTCATTATCATATGAGTAGTTTGGAGCGAAAATGCAATACAGAAAAGTTGCGCGGAAAAATATCGATGATGAATGAGCGGAAAAGGGATAGCTTTATAGTATACTGAATAGTAAACTATAGTGAACTATATAGCTATCTGTTTTCATTTGATATTTTTCGCTCCAAACTACTCATATAATGATCACATCAATATTTTTACCGTTCATTTCCTTTGATATGTGATCTTGAACTTGATACTTATTTTCCAGTGGCGTTGAAATTGTTGCCAAACGAGTGTTGAATCCACTGATGCACATCGATTTCATTTGGAATTTAACGGATTCGTCCCAACGTTTACGAGAGTATTCACGCTTTGGGCACGATTTATTCGGAAAAGTAATAATTTTTACCAGTGGTGGCTAATTCCTCCAATTCCACGAATATCTAATTTAATTATTCATCAATTAAATTATTTCGTTTTCGTTCCGTTCCAATTCACAATCCGCAGATTCTCAATGAAAAAGTGCACAACGGAAGTGATTCGTATTCGTTTTTAGAGCGACTATTAGATATTTCAAACGAAAACCCAAAATTCACTCATGATGACGTAATTGCCGAAACATCCACGATTTTAACGGGAGTACGATTGCATTCTATTTTCTAATTCACTGCAGATGTGCCAAGCATTGCACACTGTATTTAAAAAACGAACAATGTTAATTTTCAGGCAACTGACACATCATCGGCAGCCTCAGCGTTTGTGGCTGTATTGTTAGCATTGCACCCTGAATATCAAGAGACAGCTTTTCAGGAGATTTTAACGGTGATGCCAGATAAAAATGCTGAATTAACGCAAGCCGATTTGGATAAGCTTTTATTTACAGGTTTATTTGATTTATTAAAATAAGTCGGTTCTCGCACTGACACTTTGCTTGTTTTTTTCTCCAGATTTGTGTATTCGTGAAACATTGCGTCTATTTCCAACGGCTCCCATAATCGGTCGTATTGCAAGCAAACCCATAAAACTAAGCAATAATGTTGAAGTTCCACCGGGCGTGCCAATCATATTCGGATTACGTCAAATTCATATTCGCGAAGAATACTACGGACCAACGGCCAAACAATTCAATCCATATCGCTTTTTGGATGAAAATGTTAAAAATTTACCCGGAGGAGCCTATATTCCCTTTTCATATGGCGCTCGCAATTGCATTGGTGAACAAAATGTTTTTATTCCGTTTGAATTCACATTTCGAACGATATTTCTTGAACATATATGTTCATTGATGATGAGTTTATTGATCTGGTTTCAGGTTACTTTTATGCAAAAGTATCGGTGAAATGCTGCATTGTGCACTTGATCCGGAATTATCGACTTACAACTCACTATAAACACATGGATGAATTGATGCCCATTTTAAATACAAGCATGAGATTAGCCAATAAGCACATGGTAAAGCTGGAGCGCCGAGAATACTAACGAAGAAAGAATAAAAGAGAAATGAACGATAATCTGCACTTGCATCGATTTGTTGCATCTATGTGGTACGGGTATGTGGTATAAAGCTCAATGGCACCAATCGATTGAATTGTTTGCCTGAACACTGTCAATACAGTAGAAATGCGGTGTTTATGTGAAGTGCGGAAAAAATGTATATATATCAAGCAGTTAATCATCGATAATAACGATAATTATAATTATTGTCATAAACGACATTAGGCATTTCTCCCATAAACAAAAATAGTATTAAAATAGTTCTACCAAAGGAAATTACACAACGAAATTATGCTCAATAAAATATTCAAATACTTATAATAAAAAAAAAGTTTCTTTTCTCTTTCTCGCTTTTTCATTGAGCTTCATTTTTCATGTTTTCTTTTCGTGCTTCACATCGGTTGAATATCAAGTTGAAACGCCACCGTCCTTCAAAACAATCGACACATATTTCCGCCTTTTTTCATTCATATTTGTCGCATGCAATTAAAATTGATTGATTTATCAATTTTTCCAGCATTTTGAAAATACAACATGTAATTTTAAACAGTGTTCAAGGTATGCCTTTTAACCATAGGTGAGAAATAAGAGAAAAAAATGATTAACTTACCTCATGTTATTTTATGCTGAAGCGAAAAAGTTAAAAGGAAAGAAAAGAAGAGATAAAAATGAAAAAAAAAAACGACTATAAAACGATATTTTTTCCATTTTTTCATTTATAAATCGTTAATTTCAAAATCAATTCACAATTGTGGGCCTTAATTGTGGTATTTTCAAACTAAAATTAGGCTTAGAGTATTTTTTATCGTCAATTTGTGATATTTCTATTTATCTTAACACTGATTTCTGTTCATATTTTGAATTTTTTTCTTCTGAATTCCACGAAATGTGGTTTGAAACGTAAAGTTTGGAGACAATGGGAGCATCATGTAAGCTAGATTTTCTTAGCATCGTTCCGGGGATTGTTGTTGGATCAAACACCAAAATGTAACGTGTCCGAATTGTAAATTGTTACAAAGAGTATTTATTGGCTCCATTAAAACCAAGACTAGCCGTAAAAGCATTTCTTGGAATTCCAAACATAGGCATACCCCACTCCACACACACATACAATCGGACTCGTTATATTTTCGTATCAGTTCCTCCTGCTGGGCTGCGTAAATTGGGGTTTCGTGTTGTAATGCTACGTGATATATATGTTTAGTTTAGCATTTAGCACTAGCAAGTATGCAAGAACAATTATAACAATCTTTCTAATTAATGCTTAGATTGCGCGCATATATGTATTGTACATTTACACTGTTGATAGAGGGGTTGAGAGGAGGGGAGTGAGTATCTGCTGTTGCCAGTGTTGGCGTAATCTATATATACTAAATATGTAACGTTATATTTCTGAAAGGTCTTTTTCACAAAAAACACTGTACACTATCTGTGCTTGGTTGTTGTTGTTTTTTTATGGTTTTTTACTCTTAGATTATCATTTTATTCACAAAGGAGCATTTCCGGAGAATTTGTCAATGCAGATTGAAAAGTATGGAATATTTCTAGTTTAATCTGTTTTGTTTTTATTTCTGGGATATGCTCCGGCTGATGATATGTTGCTTCAATATCGAGAGTACACCAAAAATGGAAATGTGGCGGGTTTTTATGGCTTAAAATTTGGTGAATATTTTAGTTTTTTTTATCAACATCTGTTGAGGCTTATACACTTTCGAGCAATGTTGTTTTTGCAACCGAGATTTGGCGTGGGTAAAACTTTTGCTGTTTAATATTTTCGTAATTCATGAAAATGATCATTACATCCACAGCATTAACCAACTAATACGGTAGCGCGTGAATGTAAGTTTATATAATATTTTATGGAAAAGCAGAGGAAAAAAACCAAAACTTTTCACATAGATTATCTTTATCACCGTTGCACAGTATGTTCATTGTTTGCTCGTTACATAGTGTTATGCAAAATAGAATAGAAACATCGGAGGCGCGAACTAAAATGTTGTTCATTGAGAAAAGTGCTGAATATTCAAGTGTCATCGCCAAGTTTACGCTAGATATTGTACATTTCATTTTTTCCACCACCGCTCTTTCCGATTATAACCACACCTTTTAGCAGTTGTATGTGGTTGGTGGAGTTTATAAGACGATAATGTTTGTGGCTTGTGTTTTTGGCACGAGCCAAATCTTTTCTTCGACGGGGATAAATCCGATTATTTCATACATTTTCATTATCTAACGATCGGAAAGGCTTAAGAATTACATGCCAAAAACGGTTAATTTGATATTCCATACAGTTTCATTGGTTTGTTTTTTTATTTTGTCTTTCCGTGTTTATTTCATTTATTTCTTGATGAAATGAGAAATTCGTGGGTTTGTTTACTTGATATCGGGGATCAAAATATTGTTTTTTTCCTACATAAATTATTGACTATTCCATATTTTCGTTTATATTCTGTCCGTTTAGCGAAGCAACTTCTGAATAATGTACAAATATTTAATAATGTCATTCACATTGATACACACACATTTAAATGAATTCCCTTCATATTTCCAATTTGAAAATGAATTGTGTCACAGTATCACAATACGCTCGATTCCGTTCTCATATATAGGTCAAATAAATTCATTATTATGTACATTGGTCAATCAAAAGGTCTAATTGTAAAATGAATTAAATATAATGTTATCAATATATCATTTTAAATACTAGCCTATTCACCTAGTTGTTGAAAATGATTTTTTATCCATTTTTAATTTACTCGTTGATTCAAAATATATGCTTTGCTTGCAAACACATTAATATTTTTCCTCGTTTCTTTTTTTTTGATTATTCGACGTTTTTTTCTTCTTCTATTTTCGAAATATCGAAAATCGCATACATAATAAACGAAGTTCACCTTTCGAAAACAGGAACGGAAGTGTGGAGCGCCCATCTGACTTTTCAAATTCGATAAAATTCATCTATCAGCAGAGCGAACGTAATTCCGGTATCAAGCGATGACAGTGGCCATTTAAAATAAATATTACTGTGGGAATATAAACTCCAAGCCAATATTGCGATGCGGCCGCAAAGCGTGATGACACAGCACTTCCATGATACAATTCGGCAAGACTTTCGCCTGAGAGAGAGGGGAAACCATCGAACAAATGAAAAAATGAGAAAAAGTGAGAAATGCTCAAGTGCTGAGAAATATCTAAATAATAATGATAAATGATGGTGAATGGATGTGGTAAACGAAATAAAAATGAGACACCAAAGAAAATTGAGAATGAAAAAACCCCATCGGATGAGGAATTTTTCTTTCCATAAATGGCCAAACAAAAAATACGGAAACGAAAGGAAACCGCAGAAATGACAGAGACAAAGAGCGAAAATTACCATTTAAAACCTGAACATTTATCGTGTAAAAGTCATTTGGTCCAATGGAACACGTATAATTGCCCGTATCCGTTTTTCGTACTTTGGCTATGAATAGCGTTGAATTAGCACCGTTTTCCATTAAGTCTGTTTTGACGCTGCAGAATGTAAAAGAAAAAAGATTTATGTGTGCGAAATTCAAGCGGAGAGCGATGGAAAAAATAAAACTTCCAATTCGAATTTAATTCGCAAACGATTTCAAAGTTTTCAATCGTTTCAACAATGGCAAACTTTATACTATTTAGACCGTCATCGTTGCGGTTTTTATTTCAAGCTGTTTTGAATCGCATCACGTCGAACGTAAATTTCAAGCCAAATATTTCAGTTGGCACAGCTTGGTGATGTCGGAAATAAGTTTCCCGCCAAAAACTTTGCCCACGTTGAACGTTTCAATTAGCCTAATTAATTTAGGCACTCAACTTGTCGCTTGAGCGACCGAATCTCTCTTGATCAACCATTCGATTCGATTCACCAAATTTGTCGTTTCAATTCCGAAGCCGTGTGATGATGGGTTTGTTTTCACTTTTGTCCCTTTGTGTGCAGACATCCAGAGCCAGTCGAAAGTGAGAAATTCGTCGCTCGAACGAGCTGCTCGTTAAATCAAACAATTATCCCACGGTGTTTACGATGTTAAAATACAGCGTTTTCCACGTATGAATGATGCGATGCACGGTCGGGTTATGACACATACACGTTGTTTATACCGTTCGTTCGTCGAAAAAAGCTATCAATTTCACATTGGATATGCATTTGACTGCCGATCTTTGTTGACACAAATATTCCGAATGCCATGTTTCATTCACGCAAACACATCATTGTGTTGATCCTTTGACATCAAAAACTTAATGTGAAAACACTTTCGTAAATTTATCAATGATGCCACCCGTTGCCACCGCCAAAAATAGTTGCTGCAATAAATATCCGGTTTCTCACTAAAAAAATCATTAAGCCGAGAATAGCATGTCAAGCCATCCGCACGTTTCACTTGTTTGCAACGAAATAAGTCATTAAGATATTAGCGTTGCTTGTGCTAAATGTCAAGAGAGATGGAGCGAGAGGAGGAAGAGGAAAAATGTTGAACTATGAACTCAATAGTTGCCACCACATTGAAGCTATACACGTCCTTAAAATTGGCATCTAAAGGGTTTAAGCCGCAATTAGCACGTGAAACTACGGATATAAGGACGTGTTTATCAACTCGATTTCGGTGGAAATTTACCGACAGCTTGAAAGCTATGATGATACACTGCGAAAGAGTTTATGTCATAAGTACGGCACGTGAAACGCAAAATTTGAACGCTCAATTTGCCATTAAGCGCTCGCATATGTACTTTTGAATTACACAATGCGATTGGGTAGAAATTATTCGGATTCAACCTTGTGTGAATTCTGTGTAAAATATATACACATATAAAATGCTCTCGAAAATTATCGAGAATGTTGGCATGGATTGAGGATATTTATTAGGAATTTGAAATAAATTCAATTCAACGTAAGAGCTTATTCGATTGTATACATATTAGATATCAGAATGAGGATTTTCATCTATGCATATTCATTTCATTTGCTTAATAGGACTTTGAGTTAAATATTGAAATGTAATTTAAAGGCCCGTCAAATGAGGTATTTACATCTCATGCATTTCTAGTTACTTGGAACGATTCGTTAACAAAATGTGGCATTTGAAAACTTTGAATTAACAAATGTTGCTCATTATCAACTCACTTTCGCAATGAGCGCGGTAGATTTGAGTTATGACTTCGTATTCCAATGACATTTGGTGGTTTTGCGATCTTTGATTTTATTTCAATTCTTCAGCGGAATCTCTTCTGAATAGACTAGTTCAAGCTAAATTTAGAAATAAATGCGATAAAAGGGACAATAATATTAGACCGGAACAAATCGGCTTGGGCGTTGTCGTTTGTTCAAATATTATTGAAATAAAAAAATACATTATTTCCTTGTGTCCACAGTAGCTCTCGTTCTTTATTTGAAGTTGATTGTATGAGTGAGTAAAAAAAATAGGATATCGCAGAGAATTCATACCTTGTGTCCATATCAGTGTATTTATTATATAGCCATGAGCGAATCAATATACAGGCAAAAGATAAACGAATTCATTTTGAAATTGCTCGAATGTAAGCGTATTTATCTATTCGGCACCTTATCACTATAGTGATACCTATAGACAATGTCAAAGATGAATACAATGGCTAAGACGACGGCGCCTGTTCAGGGCGATGTTGTATTCTTTTCCAAATTTCCGATTAATCAATAAGAGGCTTGTGCAAATTGAAAGCCCAAATGTATACGAACGCGTGTTTGGATTCTAAAGGCAAAGCACAAACAATGAAAAAATGCAAAAGATTTCGAAACATATTTCGACACGTGTGTGTGTTTTGCCTATTCTATTGATTGAGCAAATATGGTTTGAGCAAATATGGTGTGAGCAAAATGAAAATGTTTTTTGTGATTTTCTAGGGGCCATTTTTTATTTCTTAAAATGGTGTAAAATCAAAAGAGGGAAATTTGGGTGAGGAAGCGCCGATTTTTTCCATCCTCTTGTCTGATCAGCATACAAATCCATATATTATCGAGTGTGTGTATTGATTATCATCATCATCATCATCACATCTGCACGTAGTATGGCCAAAAGAATTCACATGTTACCCCGTTCGCAGGCATTCGTATTCGCATTTCATTTCATTTTTTATTGTATTTTACGTTTACATCGAAAAATGGGAATTTTTCACGTCGTTTTCGTTCGGCATGTGATTATTGTTCGTTTATTACTTATGTTTATTTGTTGTTATATCGTCAATAATCGCGACTCGTTTTATTCCTTTGTTCATTTTTATCGTTCGATGCTCATTGCTCATCCATTCAAAAGTGCCATCGGTTTTTCATTCGTTTTCTCGCTTTTCTTCCTTTTATTCGTTTTCACATTGGAATTTCACCTTCGATTGTTATCGATTCTGCGAATATTGTCGCGCCGTTTTTTTTTTTGTTATTTGATTATGTTGTGCTCTTCTATGGCCTTATTATTATCGTCAAGTATTCTGGTTCGAAGATCACGTTGAATGTCAATGGAATTGCAGTAGTCAATGCGATGGGAATAATCTCTCCATCGGAATCCATAGAGAGAGGAGGACAAAGAGAGAATGATGCGAAAAAACTCCATTTTACTCTTCTGAATAATCATTTATTGATTCAATGCACGTACTATGACGACACATAACTGCATACAGCGATAATTTGTGACTACGAAATTGGTTAACTTTTCAATTCTGTGGGCGCTGCCATATTGAAAATTTATGTGCGATATGGTGCACGCACTCAATAGTTCAACTTATTTTAATAAGGAATCTCTATAGGTGGCGCTGCCACATCGTCATTGACATCGAGTCAAATATTGTCAAATATAATAACACTGTTTATATAGGCTTTTATCGCAGTACGCATAACTGCCTGCCTCATGCCCTCGTACTCGTACACTTTTTCAAGTGTGTTAGATTGGTAGAGAGCATTGCAGATCAAACCGGTGATTTTGTCAATGATTAAAGTGGGGTAGAGCAGCGAGCAGGCAGATCGATGCGATGCAGATATTTTGACGCGTTCTTTTAATGATGTAGAAAGGTCGAAGGCTGCGCATTATATCATTTTCGGCAATATTATAACTCAGATTTTGCTTCAGCTTCACTGCACATCGACGCTTTTTTTCCTGCTGCGTCGTTGCTCTTCGCCTTCTGACTCAATCTCCAGTCGACTTGCTGGTGAAACCATTGTTGAACAAGTCGAACCAAAATACACACACACACAAATAATGTCTGTGTCAAAAGTCTAAATCGATTTGTTACAATGAATATAAAAATAACCAACCAGTGGGTTACAGTCTAGATCTATTTTTAAAGTGTGGACATACTTGCACACATCACAGTAACAATGTCAATTTATGTGAAGCGGTTGGTTGGAATGCTATTTTTCCAACAGAAAATCCGAATGACATTTTAATGGAATCTGGTCCATAATGGAGTTTTGTATCCATTGGACATATTTTTTCTTTTTTGCTTATTCACTCTCGCTCGCTCTCTATCTCTCGTTTGTTTGGAATGCACTGCGTATTTTGTATGCACAATGTATATCATTTGAAGAGATTCGGCTGGGCAAGTGACAAAGTTGTAAATAAAATTAATTGTTTAGCTTTTGGAAAAGTTTTCATAACGAGCTTTTCTGAGTAAATGACAGTAAATTATTCAAAATACACACATTAGACGGAGCAGCAGCAACACCGCACGAACGTTGCACAAAGTTCAAACGAGAAATTCGATTCAATTTTCTCAAGGCCGACAATAAATTCCGTTGGCCGGCAGAGCAGAGATGAACGAATGAACACATACACACGCACGCACGAACACCCCACATATGAAATGGCTTGTTGTGCAAAGTTCTGAAAATGCAGATCAGAGGGAAACATGCAAATAAAGCAACGGGATATGTAAAGTACGAGCACATTTCAACGAGAATTTACTTTCCAAAATGAGATAGAGAGTTTACCAATTAAATGTGTTTTGTTGATTTTCGAAAATTCAGCAGAGCAACCAAACCGTAAACTTGTTTCGATCCAGCCAATCACATCGAGTCGATAGAGGAAGAGAGAGGGAGAAAGAGAATGAATGTGGAAGTGAGGACAAAAAAGAGAAGCATTCGTAATGTGTTTTTTTTTGTGTGTGTAATGAACATGTCTTTGGCCAATTTCTTCTTATGTTTCGCACTCATGTGGAAACTTGGCAATATTTTTGTTGAAAATATTTTATGGCACGTCGACGTGTAATTGAAGGACTTTAACAACAAGAATATGAACATGTCGCAACATACAAAAAGCAATAACCATTTGTGTCATAGTATTTCCGTCCCCGATTCATACACACATATACCGTATGTACGGTTTTACTATAAAACTTGTCACTTTTGTTTTGCAATCAACCCGTTCCACCCGAACACGTACCGCACAACAGCCAATGGACACAATTTCAATTTGAAAAAACTCGTTTTTTGGTTAGAACATAAAAACGAGACACAACGCTCTGAACGTAGCTTGATGTAATTTAATTCGGACAAAGCTCATTGCTCCAATGAAAATTAAGTTTGTGCTGAGGGAGATTCATTTGAAATGACGTTCATCTCCATCAACCAGTATGCTTCGCACAAGGAATCGAGAAGATCGAAAACGTGCGGTATAAACCACTTCTCATTTATTCCCAACTGGATTTTATTCAGCGGGTTTTTTTTCTTTGTTTCTATCTCGTGATTTTATGTTTTGCGCAAAATTCACCAATCTGTTTGCATTTGATAAATTGGTTGAAATTTTTATCGGATTTTTTTTTTCTACGGAAAAATTGTGCGGATGTGATTCCAGTATTTTTTCTTCGTTCATCGTCCAGCTGTTGACCAACATCGAAATGTTACATCGTCAATCGTACGTGCGCATCGCTGTAAATAAAGCGGATTTCGGATGGAATATTTTATGGATCAACTTACCTAATGCCACCGCGTGTCATATCATAGTTCAGCATCTGGTTTCCGTGTAGCCAAGACACAGTGGATGACAGCATCGACACATGTCGGACAGTGCACACCAATTCAATGGTCGAATCGACTTCATAATATTTGTCCACCAGCGGTTGCTCGAATTCGTCAACGATCAACACTTCCGGAGCTAGGAAAATAAAAGTAAAAAAAAAGGAGAGAGAGAGAAATGAATTAAAAATGCTAGAACGAATGTAGACAAAGCAAATATTTGCTCGAAAATTGACTTTGTTCGTCTGTTTTTACATGGAATTTCGTGAACTCATTGTGAATTGTTGTCAGCAAACGTCATACTTTTTTCGGTTGTTGTTGATTTATTTCCATCCACAGTAAATGCCTGTGAATTTCGTTTGATTTGAAAAACTTTTGCCAACAAGTTGTGTTGGTTTATTTTGTGCCATGCATCGCTTCAACCAACATAATTATGTTTGTGTTTGGCATAGATGCTTTATATTTGCAATTGGGTTTTTTTTCTTTCATTTTCATTAACTTTTCGTATTTTTACTGAACGAAAACTTTCTTCTGCTTAGAAGCGCATCCTAATTGTTCCCATTTAGTCGAAGTTTAATTTATTCGCTCAAAGTTTACTCACGTATTTCAATTCATTCAATGGCTAGCATCAGATGTATACTACTTTAAATCGTTTCAGAGAGAGAGAGAGAGAGAGAGAGATAGAGAGAGATTCAGTGGCATGGGTAGAGAAAGAAATACGAACATTTTCTTTTCTACATTTACTGACTAAGGGATAAAATGAAATGGAAGTCTTCTTGGACTGCATTCTATGTGCATTTAATGAGACCACAAACAAGGTCAAACAACGGTGATAGAACGCTAGCAAACAACAACAAGCTCAGTGCGATATATTTCCTTCGGTTCACAAGAGATAATCGCAATCAAATCTACTTAAACTAAAAGGTTTTTCCGTTGAATGCTCAGCAATTCCACGAATTCAACCTCTTCGACCCAATCTAAATCACAGTAATCTACGGTTGGGACAAATCCAGCAATGAGCTTATTAATTGATTTCCACGAATTACACAAACATTTCAGTCGATTCCCAGGAGGAGTTGATGCCAACAAGTATAAAATATATTACTTTAAACTTTAGACTGCTTGTGAACAATACCAAAATATCAATAAATGAGATTGAGATTAGTGTATGTTTCACTGACTTTGTTATGAAAGAGAAGAGTAAGTTTCTTTCGACTTAAAAATGGTTAAAGACGAGTATGTTCATTTTTGGCGTCACGGATTTTTGCGGTTTTCGTGGAACTGATAAGAGATAAAAACTTTGTCTCTTCGGAAAAGTTGTAGTACTTGAAGTCTCCTATAACTAAGCTGAACAAAGTTATCTTTTATCTCTTATCAGTTTCACGAAAAGCGCGAAAAATGATAAGAAAAAAAAACTTCTGTATAAATTTTGCTTTTTTTTGTACGCGATTTGCGCGAAACTGATAGGCCGTGAAAACCGCGGAGGTTAGACGGTACGCCAACATACTCTACTTTAACGCCTACAGAATCATCAGAAAAGATACTCGCCTTTTCAAAAATATAAATCGAAGATAAAACATACTCCACTCTCAATCTCACCCATAGATATATTACACAATAAAATAAATATTATGGTCGGACGTTTCAACAAAAACAACAATATCTTTTCCAAGTAATTCCAAAGTTTGACTACAAACACACGCAAACAGAATTCTACAGTCCAGTGGGCGTTGAGTGGGCCAACAATAATAATCCATAACTCAACGTTGTTGTGTTTCGAGTGGAAACGAAAAGTTTTCGAGTAAAATTTCAATAAACAATTGTTGGGAAATATAAAATAAATGATATTTTCAGTTTCCTCATTCACCGGAAATGACCTGAAAATTTGTTTATTATGGATGAGCTATGAAATAACGAGTAAAAGTCAAATCCACTATTAGACTCTTTAATTCATAGTGTGCGTTCAATTTTGGATACATTTTCAAATCCAATATTCAGATTCCGAATTTTTGAACTGTTCGATTTTAAGCCAATATTTCGATGGCATATAATATGTATTTGCATTTTAATTAACCCAAATTCGGAGTGCACACTGCACGTCGAACTGTAATGCGTTTTTGCATTGTTTTTGAGTCGACATCCGTGAATGGAAGTGCGGCTCGTGTGGAAGAAACGAAATGTATTGATAAAATTTGCAATACGAAACAATTAATATTTGTTGCAGCAGTTCGCCATTTTTCTCGATTTGCTTCGTGACTGTCGAGCGGCACACAATGGAGCAATTCGAAATTGTAAAAATTCCGCTCGATAAATCAGTGCTTAAGTAGTTTTTTAGTTGAGAAGCATTAAATCCCCATTGGGTCTAGACTGAAATACTCTGATCTGTGTTTCATTAAAATAAATAGGTTTCACTCATTTCGAAATGAACAATCAACGGATACGTTGGGCCGCAAACACGGAACACTGCATTTTAAATGGAAGTGCTTGCATTAAACCAAGCTTGCGAAGAGTAAATACTAAACGTGATGCCAACTGAAGCCATTATCTGAGTAGCAGATCGTCGGATGTGTGGCGCATTTATGGTTGTGGTCGATTGTCAAAAGAGTTCGTAATGACGATGGATGGGCGTATGAATAAACTTATCGGCTCTAAGTGTGCTTGCATTTTTATTCGCTGAACATTCCATTTGACAAATGCATAACAACGGTGTTTTCTTTGAACCATATTTTCGGTATGTGTGTTGCTTCAATTCACTTGATGTGCGATTTTGTCCATGTGTACAACAGCGAACGAGAAAGAAAAGCATTAGGTATCAAACGCATTAGCTTTGCAAAAGCAAATGCCAACAATTGTGTGAGGTTCGTATCAAAGGGAACGAAAAAACACCGGATTTGCCGAGGCTTACCTTTGACATGGAGCCGTGTACGGATCGCCCTTGGTGGATGTGTTGATATTTGGCACTCATAAAGCCCTCCATCGGTTTTGTTGATGTCGGCTATTCGCAGACGCCAGTTGTTTGGGTACTCGAATTCGACGCTAAATCGTTTATCAAACGTGTATGTTTGAACACCAATCGTTAGCAGTTGAATATCGTAATCGTTATTCTGTTCACGTTTCAACCATGTTACCTACATACATACGCGCACACAGACAGGATAAATTGAAAAAAAACACGCCGCTTAAAATCTATTTTATTGGCGTCGTTTTGTTTTATGATTTATTCTATCCAACTATAAACCGTTTGAACATAATAGAGAAAACGAGATGCGGGAGGGAGCGGATTTGAAGCGCCAATAAATATTCAAAATGCCACATTTATGAAGCTTTTTGAAGATTTATTGCCAAACAGTTTTGGGAGACCATTAGGTTGATTCAAATCTAATTATGTGCAGAACTCGAAAATCCAACAACAAATCCGGCTCCACCGAATCGGCATCGAGTCGATGCTCGGTGTTAATAAGCGATTAATTCATTAAATGCTTGATGATATTATTTACGGTTTTATCTTGTAGTAGACGAATCCGGCAATTTAGATAAGCGATGTTTCCGACCTGTGCAGAAACATTCCCGACTTTTTCAGCAACATGCACGTCATCGAAATGTGGACCGTATCTGCAAAAAACAAATGAATTATTCAAAAGAAAAACGAACAAATTTAGAAATTTCAGTCTCGTCGCATGAGGGACTGTCGAAATGTGAACATCTGGCTGAATCCGGCTGGAGTGGTGAAAATCATTTCATGAGTTTGCCGATCTAACGAGCATCATCTGCAATCCACCAAATTTGAATATTTAATTAGATGCTCTCTACACATACACACAACAACCCATTCAACTCTTTCACTGTCTCATTCGGCGGTGCATTTTTCTTCTTCGTCGTGCCTCGTATTCTTTCAATCCTTTAATTAAACGAATACTCACTGGCGACGTACCCGAGTGAAAACTGGCGCATTCGACCAAATATCGATATCAAATACACCGTGCTTTACGCTCTGCAGAATTTTAATTAAAATTGAAAGACTAAAGACCAATGCCTGCGATTTGATATCTCTCTCTCTCTCTCTCTCTCTCTCTCTCTCTCTCTCTCTCTCTCTCTCTCTCTTTCACCGCCAGAGTATAGAGAGAGACAAGCTGATGAAAACATATATAACGCCGCACGGTACGGCGCCGCAGCTGCGATTCGCTTGCTCGAAATTTTGTCGAGCATTTAAAATGCACGTCGTTATTAGACATGCGATGGCCAAAATTGGCGCTATTTATTTGAATGTGCTGATATTCGAATGCAGAAAGAATTCATACACGTTTCACCGTGTTTGCACACGCAAAAAGAATTTAGACACCGAAAGAGAATATGATATGAGAGATGCGCAGATGAGCACGTGACATTCGATATGTTTTGCATGTCGTTTCCATTCGATGTAATTACATTTTGCACTTTGTTTACTACTGGTTTTGCGTACCAGACCATTTTCATTCTATTTTCTCTAATTGTTGATGCAGCGCTGTTAGTATCGTTCCCATTGCATGCGTCCATAATGCAAAGTAATCCATTTCGTTCCATTTTTTGTCGGAGCATTTTTCCTCAAACGTCAATGAAACGGTTGGAAACGGTCTGCGTCCAGCAAATTAATTTGTATTAATATTCCCATTTAACTTGCGCTACGAGTGAATGTCGAGAATTCCAAGCGAAAAATATTTATTTAGAACTCGGATATGTGCCCAGTAGGTGAGAATTTGTCCAGGAATTTTTGTCATGCAAACGAAGTGCGCACAACAAGTTATACATTGTCATAGGCAAAACGTTCCAGACACACATATTTTACCAAGTCCACTCAACATTTTCATGACGATTAGAAACTAACGAACCACTGGAAATTCGAATAGTTTACGTAATTCGTGCATATGCAATGTGCTAAATATCACTGCAACAGCGATATATTCCGAAATATAAATGCCGTCGCGTTCATTGTTCCGAACGAGAAGAGTTGTGCGTCGCATATTTATGTTCAAGCGTATTGCATATATGGTTGAATTCATCAACCTATTCCTCTTCTAAGCTCTCGCTACGAGCATGGAATTATTCGGTGCACACACACACATGCTCGAAATGTCCGTGTATTATCATTGACGGCACAACATATACGTACCTTGGGTCATAATGGCGATGCTTGTTCGTTAGATGCGAGTCAAAAATGTAATTCAACATCGTGGGCGCATCTGTTTTATGGAATTTTTGCGGAGCTGTATTATTGTTTGCCGATGCAAATGGTGATGACGATTTAATTGAGGTACGTGAGCTCAGTTGATTCCGTGAGACGACCGTTGCTTTCGTATTGTTTCTACTTCGTTGCAATGGGTTTGGTGTTTGAAGATTTGCTGCTCCAGTGGCCAGCGCGATTACAGCATCACTTGGCATCGCAGAGACAACTGTCGACACGGGAATTACGGTTGCCAATGCTTCGTTAACGAAATCAACAGCCGTACCATCATCATTTCCCATCAATTCGGTGTTGGTATCGTGCTGTTTTGACAATGGCGTCGCTACGAATGTTGATGGTGCTGCACTTTCAACGCCGGTTAAATTCACACTCATCTGATGCTGATAAGTTGTAATGGATTTGTGCGAGTCTAGTTCCGTTCCATTCTGATTGTATGCATCCATGGCAGATGTGGTGGCTAGTTTTGTGTAGGCGAAATGGAGATGGAAGAGAAAAAAAAAAATTTGTTGGATAAAAGACAAATATCACTCTTGCATGAGAAAGACGGGTGGGTAGATTGATTGACCGGAGAAAATTAGACATTTGAATTCGAGAGGAAAAATATTTCGTTTCTGAGGACCTTTTCTGCGGAAACGCGGTCATGGTCACCATTGGAATGTCTCTCGAAATTCTCGAATGTTTAAAACCAATTTGTAAGGAAAGGTTCAAACAGAAGAAATCTTCGAAGATACTAGATGTCCTAAGTATGCAATAAAAGCATCTACGGAGTCATTTATATCAGTTTTACTCCGCAGATTTATTATGCCTTGTTACGGTTTCATTTTTTACAGACGACGATAGTTGTTAAGTCAAAGGCAAAGTATACTCTGGTTTTTACCTGAAAAGCTCAGCTCTCGACGGAAACGAGTGTATGTTATTAAAACCACTCATAATTTCAGGTTTACGAGTCAGGTGGTTTCTTCTCGAGATAATTATAAGAAACTGAACTTGGTTCACTATTCGCACAGAGCTTCATATAAATTATGGTACTCTGTTGTTTTTATCATGAAAATGTTCTTCTAGTCGTTCTACTCATTGTTTTCATTTATTTCCTTGTCTAATATGCAATAAAATGAAACTAAGATCCACATAGTAATTTGTTTCGTCTTTTTTCGCCAAAGATGAATGGAAGAAAAAATATCGCAGATTTTTCAACCGCATGCAAGTACGCAGTTTCGCAGAAATACCATTATGCAGAGAAATCTTAAATTCTAAAAATATTGCTCCACTGTAAACCAGTAAAAAAATATAATTTTCCACGAGTTACTTTAAAGCCCTATATTAAGAGATTTGACGCTCATAAAAAATGCATCGATGCAAAAAAAGTAAATGATTCAAATTGGCACATTGCAAAAGTTCAATCTTCCATTAAGAGACGTTGGATCTTTGAAATGACGATGATGAATAATTTAAAAATAATGAAAATTTCTTTACATTTTCCGTTTGAGGGAACCAGGACTATTCGAATTGCGATTGCTTGCTAGATTTTCAAGCCTTTGGCAAGTTGTTTGGAAGCAGCACATCAAAGCGAAACTTTCCATTTTTTGTTACACGGACTAATCGCTGCAAAAAATGGGTTTCCATTGGAACATAACAATAAGATTACACACCAGAGCCATTTTGTACACATCTTCGAAATCAATTCATATTATGATGCTTTAACTGGCACACAACAGTATCCACAAAAAAGACTATGAAGCTTATGTGTGCCGTTCCATTCGGAAACATTCAGTGAATACGTATTATTCTCAATGAACATCCATTTAGAAGGAGGAAAAAATTCAAAGAGAAGAAAAACCACCACACAGTTCAAATAAAAATGGTGTAAACAGATGTAGAGAGAGCAAGAGAGAGGGGCAGCAAAGCGAAAGTTTGTATAAAGTTGCACATTCGCACGCGAAACAGCATTAAGAAGTGATGGTACTTTTTTTGAAGAAAAAGGTCACGATAACATTCTTCTACGGAAGAACGTTGTAAAAACTGGGTCTCAAGAAATTGTGGAAAAACTTTGGTATTTGATCAAAATTCACATACGTGAACATGCATAAACATTTATTCATATTTATTTTGTAATCGTTTTTGCTGCTTTTGCTGTACAGACTTGGCCGTCGCTGCTGCGTCAATGCATTTTCACTGGAAAAGCGTCTGAATGCTCGTCGGTCGTACTGATTTCGCTTTTTCCTCGACTGGTTTTCGATGGACCGCTTTTTTATTGCTTTACTTTTGGTAAGCGTGTAAATTCGTCAATGATTTATGTCTGCATTTATGAATTTATGTTTACTGCTTCGATGGTTTTTTTTTCTCTTCTTCCTTCGTTGGTGCACAATTGTGAATACATGGTGCACGCGCCGCCATCGGCTCAGCACATTCTGTAAATATGCAAATACTAAATTCACTGAATCACGTTTCGATTTGAATTCTATGAATTGGTTCTGTGGCCAATATTAAAAAAACGCAAGGCTAAAAATGACGACGCGAAAACGTGAGTGCTTCCACTTTTTGGTGTTTAAAAAACCATCAAATTCGCAGAAAAAAATTCATTGTTTTTAAATTAGTTCAAGTGTTTTGTTTTCATCGTTATTATTCGTCTCTGAGTAGACCAATTTCGGATGTTTTCATTTAATTTCATGCTTCGTCCGTAAGGTATTCCAATATTAACATCGTTCAAATGCACAACGGGCCATGAACAATTCAGTCAACCGTATGAGCTTAACCATGATGGCAAATTAGTTTTCGTTGTGATTGTGTATTGGGAAATAATGGATCTATGATATGGATTTTGAAGCTAAGACGCACTAAACCAACCGCAGACAACGATTATTTCCGACTGAACATAAGCCGCCATCGATTATCCATTTATCAATTAAGCGTTTTCAATTAATATTTGAAAATGACTTTAAACTTGGGTTCTTCATCATCAAACATTGACGCGCTTCGATTGACGAAGGGATATAAAACAAGGGCCCAATTTTTAGATGACATTTTTTGGAAATAAAACAATATTTGGGATTAATTCGTTTTTTTTTTCAAGTTGTTTACTCACCAATTTCGCTAGTCTTTACGTCACTCGTTTTGATATTCATGAGAGCGTTGGCATCGAAACGATGCACTGATGTTGGTAATGTGCTGTTGTTTTGCACATCTTGTGCCGATATCCGTAGTATCGCAATGAAAAGATTGATTACGATCGACAGCATGAAATAAACGAGACAGCCGGCGGGTGGTTCTCGATAGCCAATCATTTCGTCACCGTCTGCACATATATTTCGCAGTAAGTTCAATGAGTTTTAAATATGCGAGGCGTGAATACTTAACACTTGTCAGTTGGAAAATTGTTACTTTTTGGTTGAATACCTGGAATTGTAAATTTTATTGATGAATGAGAAATGAAAGTAAATTCGTAGTTCATTTATCAGCTAAAATTAAATTCATGGCATTTGATCTGATTGTATATGGAACCATATGAAGTGAAAAGTGTTGCTTTGGATAAAATGCAACACTAGTCATTAATATGAATTTTGTAAATGGAAAACTAACTTGGACGGATTTTGTATTGAAATTAATGAGATTCTGCCATAGAAACCGGCTTAACAACGTGTTTGTTTTATATTACTCCATCCGAGCTAATTTTTCGGAATATACATGCTTGAATTTGGTAGTTGGACCAAAGAGATTGTTTCATTTTTGACCGCTAGAAACTTGATGATATTTCGTTGCGGAAAATCAACAATTTTATCGAAAAGACCGTGACCGTACACACCAGTGCCGAGTTAGCCATATGGCAAATGAGGCAGTTGCTCCGGGCACCACGTTCTTGGGGGCACCACAAGCGTGGGAATTTTTTTTTTAATAATCTGAAAAAGAAAACACGCAGCCAAAAATGGGCCCAAAAATGTTTTTGGTGCCCCGAAAATGGTATTTCCAAAAACAAATTTTGCTCGCTACCGCTCGCATTCGATATGTACGTTCATTTTACCAATAATTAATCGTATATATACCGGGAAAAAATTGCAAGCGGCACCAAAATCATTTTTGCCTCGGGCACCAAATTTGGTTAACTCGGCACTGGTACACACACATTGAGCAAATTGTCCAAGTGCAAATGAAGCCGTTTGTAAACATTTAATTTGCACGAAAAACTAATTTCATAATGTAATACTCGTTAAAATTATTCAAACTAATATTTATCTTGTGTCATAATCGTTACTGGAAAATGGCAGACGCCATCATAACTGACGATATCACATGGGTTTATCCACCAGCTTATGAATACATATTAACCGAGTGGGCGAAATTAAAGCGATTATAATTTGTTCTGTTATCATTTTTATCCAAACTTTCCGGCATAAGCTTTTCATTGCTACCTCAAAATAAGGTAGACTGTTCAAGGCATGCAAACCATTTGGAATATTCGATGTGTGGACTGGGAACAAAGCCATTGAGGTGCGGCGTCATTCAGGACGTTCATGGTTTCCGGTAAGTTGACAAGAGTTAACTTGATATCTTCATTATCATAAGCGTCTGACATTCCACAAAAAGCACCCAAACGTCGTTCCAACAATACAATAACCATTTTACCAATGTAATGTTAAAATCGATTTCAGTGCTTGCATTAAGTGTCATTAATCCACAAGTGTATGATGCAAAAGTCAATAGAGTACGACACAGACATGGATCGAAATGAAAGTCACAGTCAACAAATGCAAGAAAACCAAATGAGATTTGCATAACGATTGTCGGCACAAAACACACTCCGGAGTCGAAGCGTTCACTGATTTATTTGCATGAACGCATAAACTTTGCACAAAGCAGTGTTCCATTCAAAAACAAAATACGACAAAAGATGAAAGCACAATCTTGCTGCAAACATTGTATGGCGGAATGGGGTGGTTATAGTCTAACATATAGACGATTATGTAGTGGAATTTTGATGGTTTTACAGCATCGACACTTAGATACGGAACATTCAAAATATGTGGAATGTGTGTGTAAGAGAGAGGCACATACAGAGGAGGGCGAGAGAAAGCATTCCGCATAGTGCGGCTGGCAACAAAAAACCACCAAGAGTTCAAATTAAGTGGTTTACCATTTAAGCGATGACATTAAGATTACATTGGATACAAAGACAAACATTTGCTTCCGAAAGTATCAACGATATGAGTGGGGTGATGTACGGAGTTCATTAACAAAGCTTCGTGACGAATAAAATTTATGCTTCAATGCCGCTCAATTTTAACTGTAACATTTCACGCGTCCGACCCACCATGTATACATAATTCTCAGCTTTAAGCACATTGTGATGTTGAAAGCGCTCCTTTTTTCCAAGATTTACGCAAGGATTTCGTGCATTAATTTTATTGGTTAGCTCACAGGCTGGCATTTCATCAAAACAGCTCTGCAAAACATTGTTTCACGATCCGGATATAATTTTTTTAGCAGTAATCGCTTTATCGGAAAAAAGTGACGAAAACACAAATCCCATTAAATAAAACAAAAGCAACAAAAACGGAAGACATTTTGAATACACACACACACATTGAACGATACGAAGAAATTGGCATTTTTCGTTGGCTGATTCTATTTCCCTCGAAAAATAAATTGGATGAATATAATGGGATCTGTTTCGTTGATTATGTCCAGGGAGCCGGTTGTTCAATATTTTGCCGTTTTTTTAGCCGAACAAAAGGTAATCCCAAAAGAATATTTCAAGGAGTCGCTCTAATTGTATTGACTTGTCTCAAACAAGTCCACATTTTTTTTCCATTATAACTAGAGTTTCACTCAAGTGAAATTAACTTTGAGCTAAACGGTTTCCATCAGCTCATATCGCATGAACTGATAAAACGACATGCTCTCAATCATCCAACATTTTCGAAATAAAATGCTCGCAGTGAACGCCGAATTGTTTTCGATTAAGTTTTCTAAATGAAAGTCTTCATTAATTTCGTATCAAATTTCGTTCCGGATTCCTGGAATGTCAATGATATAATGGAAAATATCCACGAAATTCAAACCGATTTAATATACCAACAAATACAGCAATGCTGTATTACAGCATATATGCTGTTTTTCATCATATATGTGTGTTGTGACAAACAGCAACGAACTTTGAATTTATTCTCTAAACACATGGCGCGTTCAGTTTTTTCCTCTTCTTCTTCTTCTTCTTCAGCTAAACTTCGAAATATTGTTTTGCTTCTTTAAAATCGGATCGTATTTATGTATACTTCGCATGTTAAACGGAATTGATGAAGAACGCTCATGTTATGCGACGCCTGGGACGTCAAGCTCAAAAGAAAGAAGCCGAGCTAGAGCGAAAAAGCGTTTATGAAGAAAAAGTGACAAGGCCATCATTCTAAACACAACAATAAAAAAAACAAGAGCTAACGAAAGAAATAACAAACACGCTATCACTCCAGAATATTAATGTCTTTGGATAATATGGATATGAATACATTCAGATACATGAACATTGAACACACGTATTGTTGCGCCCCACGTATACGAAGGCTCTCCGAATTTTCAGATGAAATATTATGCGAAGCTTTATTATTCACATTTGTACCAACGCCCCATGGTAGTTGCCGTTGATTTTGTTTATTGCACAACACATACAAACAACAGAGCTTAAGGAATATGGCGAATTCAATAATCCACTTCAAAGAAAGTTCCGTTTTTCACTACTTTCGACTTGTGCCATGAGAATAAAAGGAAAAAAGTTAAAAGCAATTGGATTGATATTGATTCCGAAATGATGATTCGTTCCAAGCATTGAAAATATCCAGCTTCATATGGTAAAATTGGACTTTGGCCATGTCTCAGCACTTATGAAAACTTTAGTTTGAAACTGCTGCAGATGTCAAGAATAGTTCTATTTTCTAGTTGTGAATTTCACATTACATTTTTCAAGACTCGATAACTTTGAATATATTCAATGGTAAATGGTATACAATGCAGAAATATGCAAAAACTTTTTTGTAAGCGCAATTAAAACTACAGTCTCAGAAATGATAATGGAAGCATCTTACGTAGTTGTCTGCTAGCAAAGTCCGATTTCAATTACATCCCAAGACTTCATGCATCAACAAAGTTGATGAAAGATTGAAATTAATATATTTACTGCTCGATGTCTATTGACATCGTATGAGTTGGTTGGAATGCTTCATTCCGTACTCAATATTCTCTTATGATAATTGCTCCGAAACTACAAGAGTTTTTCGCTTGCATACATAGCTGGAACTGTGAAATTCCATTGCATGAAATAATGTCAGGGTAAATACACACAGAAAAGAATCCCCGGAAATTTTAGGTGTTCGCCGTAAAATTTGACATTTATATATAAATTTCTATGTACATTTTACCGGCAACACTTGAATTTTCCGGGCGATGACATAATTTCAAATATTCCAACAGAAATTAGCGCCATCTGTCATTTCAAGCGGTAAAATATATATAGTATTTGATAAAATGTTCGAAAATATGTCATCGCCCGGAAAATTGAAGTGTTGCCGGTAAAATGTATATAGAAATTTATATATAAATGTCAAATTTTACGGCGAACACCCAAAATTTCCGGGGATTCTTTTCTGTGTGTACGTAGAATTTCACCAAAATTAATTAAAGCCTACACGCAGGCTTATGCAATGAGTTAATCAAGTGGTACATCCAAATGTACATACGCAACTGTTTGCAGAAAGTAATCGGTTTAGTGAATAAACATTAACACAGTTCAGTAATGGTATATATGATTAGACGGTCGATTCAATTTCTTTGCTATTTAACTTCGCACATTCACTCGGCATGTTTCATGTAATTGAGCAAAACGCGGTTGTTGCTCAGCCTTTGATTAAATTCAATATGCGTTTATTAGTGAAATAAAGCCCGTTGACGTTGGACCGTATTGTTCGCTTGATGTGGGATAACAAGTTGGTTTTTAGTTGGAGTGCTTTGCACTTCATTTCATTTTAATTTGGAAAAGAGGTAGAAATTGACGGCGTAAACGACGCTTAAATTCAAATGAAATGCTGAAATGGAAATCGAAGTGCGAATTGCATCATGAGTTGCGTTCAGTTCAGCCAGTTGTTATCGACACTGCTGCAATTCGATGAAGTGCACTTTAATTTATTTTATGTGTTTGCATTTTTTGTTTGTTTTGCTTTCGTTCTACTGCAATCGAGTTTTATTACATCGAAGTGAAGCAGTTGCAACAAAAATGCTCGAGTAAAAGTAAAGCATTTGTGTTGCATCCCCTCAACTACTAATAAAAGTGCAAGTGTAAGCATTTCCGTGCGTTCGAATGTATTTTAGTGATAAGTTTTTGTGCATGTAAGAGTGTGTGTTTGTGTGTGAAAAATCTTTGTCTCCATAATAAATGAGCTGTGAAACAGAGATTTAAGCTTCAATTGTTTGGATTAAATAATGAAAATTGAAATCAGAAATATTATGAAACCAATCGAAGGAAATGCATTAAACATAGCATTCGATCAAAAATCAATTTGTCGATTGAATGGCAGCACACACACACATGCCTAGCTTCTGCACGGAGCAGCTAAGCCATGAGGCAAATTGGATAAGAAACATCAAACTATTCAATGATTTATAAGTGCGTTCGACATTTCGGAGAATGTTTCAACGAAGATAAATGGGCAAAGTTACTTCAAGATTCATATTATCACTGCCAGTCACGCCCATAAATCAGACGAACATCGAATGCGAATTGTATGTGTTGCATGCTGCACACACCGTCGTACCATCGATATGACGATAAAGGCAGGCAAACTTTAAGGTATTGTCATAGTGATTCAAATGTTGATTGTATCATTGTTTTGTCGCCTCTGGTGTGATCCAAATATCTTACCACTGGAATTGTTTCGAGCGGCGACGGCACCACAAACTATATAATACGGACGCATGCTAACCAACATAACAATGATAATAAACAACGCAATGCACACAAAACTCTCAAGCTCATATGCAATTCAAATGAGCTTTTCCAATCACTCTCTCTCTCTCTCTCTCTCTCTCTCTCTCTCTCTCTCTCTCTCTCGCTCGCATAATTCCATTTCAATGGTGAATAAATTGACTTTTCGGGCAGTTGCTGATTAAATACGAAAAGCTAAGCAATGAATAATTTGCCACAAATTTATCAACCACTGGATTTTAAGGCGGTGAAAAGTGTCGAGTCGACGCACAATGAAATGCTAAAATGCTTCATCGACATGCTCGCAACCGAAATCGAGCTGAAAAAAAGGTCAAGTCAAATATTTGAAGAGTATATTCTGAAAAGGAGTATATTCGCAGCCGTTTTTTCCTGCGTTTCCTCATTTTAATTTCAATGGCATTTTTTCTCTGTCAGTGGATGTGCTCGTTGCGAACTCAAATGACATTATCAAATCTGGTGCCACTCCGTTTCCTCATTTCAATTTTTTCCCTCACCAACTCTTCAGCTTCTAAATTATGTTCTTCGTTACACAATTCTTTCGTCTTGTTCCGCATTTTTCACATTTCGGAGGGGGATTTCATTTTCAACAAGCCACCAAAATAAATGAAGAAATATGAGCGAACAAAGTAATTCGAATCGCGAACAAAATATTCTGAGTGGGTTGCTCTCCTTTCATGCCTCGAGTCTATTGCATTGAATGGCGCTTATTCAGTACATGCTAAAGACATTTTTTATCGTTTCTTTGTGCAACGTGAGTGATGCCTGTTGGAGACTGAGAGTCTTCAACACAACCGGAATAAATGTGTTGTAGAAATTGCGCTGAAAATTGAATGACTTGCCTTTTTTTGTTGTTCAGCCATTAAGTAGTTTTGTTTTTTGCCGTTCATTCGTGAAATGAGCATAAATCTGGTGTTGAGTGAGTTATCATGTCCACGGTTTTATTGAATGGGTGCAACATAGAGAACTGCCGTTTTCTCGGAATACCATAACCATCCCTCAACGTCTGAGAGCGTTAAAATGTACATTACACTGTATTAAATGCCCTGCGATCTACGGTCAAATCAACAATATCCCACACAATTTTGTGGTACATGCATTGCGGTTACAATAAAATACGAGCTAAAACCCTGTTTCAAATGTGTATGGACTTAGCAAATATTCTGTACACATTGTTTAGCAAAGAGGCAGAGATTATAGTTCAAATAATTATTGAATGCGGATGAAAAAATATTCACGAGCCAAAACTATCCAAAAAGATGCAGCGATTGTATTTCAGGATTTCTAATCTCATTCAGAAAACTTTTGACAACGGTAACAAAGTATGTCGAGTACTTTCTAAAGCAGTTCCGCTAAATCCTTTTCTACAAAAATTTCCCAAGGAACTTTTCACACTTTGCATAAATTAGAGTTCCGGTCCACATTTTGTTCAGTCGAAACTGACATTTATCAAAACGGTTTGCATATTAACCTCTATGCGAGATGAATAATTAAGCACTTAAAAAAAACCCTGCGCTAATCTCTTTACTTTTACGGTCGTTATTGTAATGACTAATTTTATCCGGCACTTCAAATGGATCGTGAAAACGAGAGGATTTGCACTTGAACCCACGATTAAATTGAAATGATGGCTGTTTATCTTTTCTGGTGTTTTTCGCCAAAACCAAAGCAAAAAAGCACAATAAATCAGTTTGAAAACGTTGGGCACAACTTATCATTGACATCAACAACTTGTTCGATTGCTATGCCGACGGCATCGTTTGCGCATAAGAATTTGGAGGGAGAATAAGAGCAAGAGATAGGGAAACATCTTTTGATGAATGATTCGTTGATCAATTGCTTGTTACAATAAATGTCAAAATTGAAAATATTGAAAGTTTTTACGGTCAATGACGTCCTTTTTATGTACGATTTTTTTCATATTCTTTTCATACTCATTTTCGTTTTGGTTTTGTTTTTCCTGTCTGTGTTTAGGTATAAACCTCGATCTGTGTCCACTTTTTGTCTCGCCGTACCATTTGTGCTTTGTGTTGCGATTTCTATGAATAACATTCGTGCAACATGAAAACTTGTGTATGCTCTGCGCCGGTGCCTGTGTCGGTTGCTTTTTTCCATTGCCATTAGCAAATTCCTTCCGGATGAACGAATGAACAAGTGACAAAAACATTTTTTTCTCTACCCTCCCATATAGGAAATTATTTGGATTCTCACTGTAAATATTTCGGATATTTGCTTAAATTGCTTTCCCTCCGGGCTCCGGTTGTGCGAAATTATATTTTTCAACAATTGCAAGAGATACCATTCAAACCTTTTGTGTATGGCTTTCATTTTGTTTGTCATGATTGTGACAAGAAAATAAATCATAAATGTTTTCTGTGGATGTTTCAAAGGCGGTTGGCTCCGACTCATGCGTCCAGGCGTATAAAAATCTTCCAGAGAATTCCAAAACGCCCTTGAAATAATCCCTTTAGAGTGTTTATGTCTACCGAATTTTCTATTGCGCAGTTGATTTTTATCTTGGTATAATTTCATCGATCATACCGATTTTTGCGTGGTGAAAGACACCTTGAAGGTTAATTCCGTGCATTGAAATTTGCATTGAAATCGCCTTCATTGTCAATGAGACAGCCTAGGGATTGAATTGCTGTGGAATGGTTATAATGAAGGAAATACAAGCGTTATGAAGATTACATTAAAGTGCAGGTTGTTGACCATCCATTGTTCAAGTTCATGGTATTAAGTGTTGGTTTCAAAAGCCATGCTCCGGAAAATTTCTACGTTGGAAGGCCCGCATAAAAAGAATCTTCTCATGATCAAATTTGCACCGCATTGTGCGCTTACCAAACTACGGTTGACACTTTTCGGATGTATACAGTACTTCTCTTTGGACAAACATCTTTGACACAAGACCTTTGCCATGCACAAACATTTTTCTAGTGTTCTTCGAGAACACCAACTGAACACTGTCAAGTGATGTACGTTTCGAAGTTTCATTGCAAGTTTTTCGCATGCAAAAAAGTTGTGCATTGCACCCAACTGAAGTGATCAACGGAAACTTGTTTTTCCGTCTCGATTACAGTGCAAAAATTCATAAGCTTTGAAAAGCGGTCGAGCAGTTGATGATGGCAGGTGAATGGAAAAATCAAAATTGAAAAAAAACAACACTAGTAGAAATCGCACCTTTTTAACTTACATCGAATGAAACCAATTGAAATCGTATAAAAGTGTTTTTTCTTTCTCTCTCTCTCTCTCTCTCTAAAGAAGAACGATAGAAAAGTTTGTCGTTTGTGCTTCGTTTATTTTGCATTTTGATCGCAATTTTCGTGTATAATAAAACGGTAAAAAAGTTTGAATGTGTATGTATCCCATGTGCGGTCGTTTCTTGAACTATGCGCGCAAAGGAAAGTTTTTTTCCCTTCACGTAAGCGTTTTGTGAATAATGCCAATGAACGAAGCTTTCTAGCAAAAAAAGATAAAAAGTACGACGACAAGAACCCGCGATCCGACATGTGTCAACTTGCTTTTGACTACACGGAAAACTTTGCATTGTAATTGTGAATTCGAGTGTTCAGTTGAAAAATGTATTTGAAATGCGAATTTAATGTGAAATAAATTGACGTTTGCATTCATTCGATTTGTCTATATCAATGTCGCGGAATCAAATCTCTGATTGTATTTCAACGAATCAATTCGCGTGCTCCAATTTGCACCATTCATCGATTTCAGTTTCATTTCGAACATACGATACACTGGTCAATAACACTAACACCATTTTATGGTTACCATGTTATCTTCAGAGTTTCAAATTCGAGAGCAGTCCGACAGGGTTACTCTTGCAAATTGGTTCGTTTACACGGTGGAATGATATGATTCGCATATTTGACACCACATGTTCAAGCGAAAGACAATGTTTAAGATTAATTTTCGACCGGGTTTACATTGTACGCAATAATCTACCTGGGTTGCTTCATGTTCGTTCCGATTCGTTGAAAGAGCAAAGTAAACACGTGAATGCTTACATTGTACACCTTGACGTCTATTTCCATCGGGCCAGCTCGTTGATCCAGCCAATGGATTAACGTATCGATTCCACTGCAGTGTAGCAACGCTTCGCAGAAGGATTTCAATTTGTGTTGCCTGTCAACGGAATGATTGAAATTTCCATTGTTCCAACCAAACAAATATCTACCTAGAAATGGATCAAGATATAAGCTGTCGCTGCCATGCGTTAATCATTCGGAATGTGAGAAGAGAAAATGTTCATTTGGCAAATCGAATCCTTTTCGCTCGGATATTACGTAACCACCCCGTGAGTAATCATTGCATTATGACAGTTGTTTTGAAGTGGCAATTAAAATTGGAGATTAAATATTCTTCCGTGTGATGGATTCAAACATTCCCATTTTCCCACCTTCATGGCAGCCATTTACGAACCGTCAATTGTATTGCACCAATTTTAATTTAACCTCCTCGATTTATCGTTCTATCAAACCACAAACTGCTCAAACTTAAACGAACCACAATTTAACCACTTACAAAATTCACATCACGTTACGTGATACGATTTTCGACACTTCGGAACATCTTAGAAAACCAACAGCAACTCATTGCAGATTCATTATCCAACCAGATTTCCGAGCATAGCATCATGATAAATTGGAATATGAAATGACAGGCCAGAGACACGGTCTGACACACACCAAACCAACCAAACCGATGAGAGCTTGCCAGTTCGGATTGAATAACTTTTGGCTTCCAATAAACATAAATGTTAGTGCATAATTCAAACGACGCCAGACGCTATGTCATTATGTCTGTTCGATTTATGTTTGATGAAAATGCACAAATATTTGCTAGATGCATGTAAATGCTCCACTCTCACTCGCTCTCTCACTCTAGTCACTCTGTGGTTGCACACAAACTTCGGAACATCGACAAAATGCTCTTGATCTGACAAACAAGCCAATTTCAAGAGATTTCACAACACATTCATTCTCTGATGTACTGAAGCTATTACTAGCTGAGTGTTTCACACTTCGCTGCAGTCGCAGCACGAAAAGACAGCATGATTGCAATTTTGAAAAATTGCCTTTGCCAACCACAGAAAAACTTCAGTAATTTCTGTCGCTGCTGTTGCTGCTGCCACCACCGTTACTCGACAGCATGGATTGAGAAATTGCAATCTGATCGACAATCAATTCGACTGTTCGTTATTGGTCTCTTTTTCGCGACACACAAGTTGGGCGCCGATTCAACGATAATAAAAAAATTACCATATTTTCGAATTATCGAAAATGTTTATTCAACTTGGCACGATGTAAATCATCAGCCAAATAATGGCACATTAAAAATAATGATTTATTTACATTGAAATTTGTATGAATGGCCAATTCCGATGCAACTGTTCGATTTCATTGCATGGCAAATGGCCGAAAACAGTAAACAAACCAGCGTTTAAAATAGTGCGCCGCACTACCAATCACGGTCGATAGCATCAACGGCTAGCCATTTATAGCTATGAATGCAGCAACCATCAATCAATATTTATTCGTTGAACATGATTACTGTAATTTTAAAAAAAACGCCAACAATTCAAATAACGTTTTACATTTACCGAAGCACCTCTGTCTGCATCAGATCAATACAACTTTTTCCTTCGTATTTTCGAAGCAAGTCGCACTCTTGCAGTGGAATTCCTCGTTTATTTTGGTGTATATTTTATCATAGAAATTGATGTTATTACTATATCGCCGTTCTTTCGACGCAAGTGTCAGACAAAAATTTCCACTATATCTCTCTGGCAGTGGCAAGCATGTTGCGTTCCAATTCGGCCGTAAATGTAATTTTATTATGAATTATTCAACATCAATGATTTACATGTTCTTTGGAATATCGACGGGCACACAACAGTATAGCCTCCAACGACGCCACTGCCTCTACACCACAGCCGAACCATATTTGAGCCGTTCAAACTCATTTTTGAAATGCGTTACTACTTGCTGATATGCAAATAGAATTTGACTCGATAAACCCCTCTTCATTTGCACAAAGAAACCATTGAATTCGAACGGAACATCATTGTGCAACCTGATTTTAATTTTCAATACAAGTTCGAAATTATTTCGCTGAATCGTCTGTTCTGCTCGTTGCAAGTGAAGTTTTGAGTCTTGCGGCTTCGATGCGTGGCAAACAAACAAACGAATGAACGATTCATTTCCCGCGAGCGCTACAGCATTTGAAGTCAAATAGTTTTTGACAGTTGAAAACAAGTTGAGCGAAAATTTAACACGCCATTTCTTGGTGAAGGGAGGCAACCGAACACGTAACGCAGAACAAGGAATAAAAATAGCAAAGGAAATATGTTGGCAGGGATTTGTTGGGAAACACTGTTGCTCTGATTTCACATTGGCAGCTAGTTTTTCAAAATGAAATCTCTTGAAGCAAGCGAGCAATGTCTTTTTTTTCTCGATGAACTTTCAAGAGTTTTCATTCGTGAACCATGCGAAAACGAGCAGCAACAACATCATAAATATTTCATTGGAATTTGGACCACATTCACTCAATAAGAAGATGTTTGTTGTGTTGTTATTCATTCAATCCACCAATGTATCAAATAATAATAAACTCAACATAGCAATATTTGGCAGACGCATTCGAATGATGTACAAACCAAGTACCGATTGATACCGATTTCTACTACATATATACATTCAGCATTGGCAATTCAATGTAATCTTGCATTTATTTTTGAAAAAATGTTGAAATGAAGAAAAGAAAAGAAAACGTTATTGTTGCATGGTGGGAATAAAAACACGAAATCCCATTAACATTCACCTTTATTGTTCGCGTGTTTTGTTGCTTATAATTGAATAAACTTATCAGATATTTGATGAAGTTGCAAAAATGCCATTTCAATTTGTTCCATGTTTTTCCATTGCATGGAAACAATTCCTATTTTCTTAAATGAATTCCGATTTTTTTTCCCATTTTGTTTGCCTATCTATGAGCAGTTCGATAGCGAAAAGAAGCCCCACCCAAACTGAAATCGTTGATTGATACTTTCAATGCAAAGGACGTTTAAAAATATAAATACTTGAACGAGGAGCAAAAAAATTCATCATAACTCCTATCAATGTAATCGCCTTTTGTTTACAAATTGAAAAAAGCGCTTACATTTTTTCCTTCTTCTTGGTTTGTTTTTATCTCGTATCAATTGAGCAGAATTGCGCAGAAATTTTTATCGTTTTTTTTTGCTTTCAACTTCTTTCAATCGGATCAATTCCAGTCGATTTTCCCGAAACGAGCGTGTTTGTCAAAGGAAAAAAATAACATAATTAGAGTGGGGAGAAGATACAATTATGTGAATCAATGAAGCTCAAGGTGACGCAAAAAAAGAAAGAAAAAAATTATTAACTAATCTGATGTTGCAAGCAACTTAACTGAAAACTGGAATGAAGACAAGTTAGAAAAGAATGCAGTCACGTTTGCGTGAGAAAAACGAAATTTTTAATTTTTACGACATTGAAATCCCATTTGAAGACTTCTAAAAATTTCTCGTGTTACTTTTACATGGGAAATGTTACTTCAACGGTAAAATACCAGAAATGCTTGCGCTAAAAAAAATGGGAAATATTTGCAGGTTACTGTGGCTGAACGTAGAGGTAAAACTCAATAGAATAGAGAAGCAAATGCAGTTTATCACTTTTTCCTCTGTTTCTTCTCTTGCCAACACATTTCAGTGTGTGTCACCATCGGTGATGGCGCTTTTTTACTTCTTTACATTTTTTTCCTTTTTTCGTGTTTTTTTCCTTTCACTTGTGTACATAATCAAAGATTCACCTCCGTCGCGCAAACTAAAAATGGAACGAATAAATTTTATGTGGATGAAAAAGAAGAAGAAGGCGAAAAACCAATTCATGTCTTTTCGAACTTCGATCGGAACAAATGCGCAAAGATTAAATTCGAGAGTTACTTTCATTGCGGTTAGACGATAAGAATGCACTCGTGATGAACTGATGAGTTTTTATGTGCGTACTTTTATGCTTCCGCAAGCGATCAATTTGGCGAGCCGTGAAATACAACATAAAATTTCGATTGTAATTTACTTGATTTTATCGGTGCGGTTTTTTTCGATGTCGTCAAACTGCATAATGCTCACAGCCGTTTACATTTTTTTCCGGTTCAGTTGGAATCGTAATCGAGAGTTTGTCACACGTAACATCATAAAAATTTCGAGGATTTGATTTTTTTCGAGAATGTATAAAAAAATGTTACAACCAATGACAATTATTGGGTTTAAAAACGTTGAAAATTTTTGAGTGATATCGCCAGTGGCGTATCCAGGGGGATGGGGGGCTTGGGGGTTCCTTTTTTTGTAAAAGTAGTTCGATATTCGCAGATCATTTACTTGTGCAGCTGAATATGAAAATACCGAACACATTCAATAAATTGCAATAATCTTGTAGAAAATTCGATGATATTCCTCTGTCGCCCACTCAAATGTGACGATTTCTAGGGGATGCTGACATTTTTTACGAAAACTTAATATATATCTATTTGTTCACACCGCCAAGTACTGGCCGAATATGTTTTGAGAACGCACAAAACCCCTGCATTAATGATCTCTTCAAGTCTTTGGCAGATATTGGCTCTCAAAGTGTTTTCCAACTCCGGAAAAGTAAATTTCGCCTTCCCCTTGAAAATTAGACCAATCGAAAAACCCCCCTGAAATTCATCTCTGGATACGCCGTTGGATATCGCCGTGTTTCAATGTTTAAAAATAGTCGTTTACATTCATTGAAATGTCGTTCAATATTCCAGGTTATGAGCATGGAGCCATAAATAACTTTTATACCAAATAAAATTGGTGCAACTGGCAATCAAAAGTCCGATTCAACTATTACCGCCCATGCCTGTTTACAGAAAATCACAGTTTAATTACAGTGTAAATATCTGGAGTAATTGGCTTAAATATCGACGAAAGGGCTATTTGTTTTCGTCTCTGTGCTTTTGTACAACGAAAATGTTTCACTTTTTCTTCAAGGGAACGAAAATTGGGCCTTCGGAATAATTATTCATTTTCTTGGTATTTTTGGTAATCTGAAAAATCCAAATTCTAAAACTGATTCGTCGATTTTGGAATATTAATTATTTTTAGATAAGCTAATTAAATATTCACGTGAAATCCCAACGAAAGTTTTGTCATGCACGAGATGCGAGATATCGAGAGAACTTGAAAGTTTTTGGTTCACTCGGAGACACATGTCACCAAAATGTCATAAATGTATGCAAAACAAAAGGCAAACTAGAAAAGTAGGATAAACGATAACATCTTTATTGGCAACGGTCGATAGAGTTCGGTGAGCGGTGAAATGATAATTTAATGCAAATGCGATTGGCAGACATGTCACCACATGTTAAATTTGCCCATCCAATTCTCGACTCTAATGAATGTCTATCTGGTGAGCGAGAAGCGACGGTGATTAGATTAAAATAACTGGGTCGAGAGGTGCGCGGTGCACTCACGAGCAAAATCATAATTGAACTGGATTGGATAATCGGTGCAATGACCATTCTTCTAATTGAACATACTCAAATCATATAATGTGGTAGTAATAGACGCGTGTAGACATGATTTGTTAATTACGACGACTTGCTTCAAACAAACCGGTTACATAATTCATTTGCAAAACTCTAACGAACATTCAAGTTATGAATCGTAATTAGGGCGCTTAATCATGAAATGAAAAAGAACAACATGAGCTTGATTAAACATCAAACGAAGATGTTTTTCTGTGACCTGGATGAAAAGAAAAACCAGTGAAACTTATTGGCGCTTTTTAAAGTTTAACGACGAAAAGAAATGTAAAATGCACACGTGGGCCAAAGTTTCGTTCCGATTCGTTGTAGATCATTTCCAAAAGTTTTCGCTTACGCTTCCGTCATTGAGGCGGCAAATAATCGAGGATTTGCCCCGTTTTTGTGAATTTTGAGGATTGAACGCAGCTGAAGCCGAACCGTCTTCTAAAGTTGCAGTTTTATAAGCGACTGACATAGATTCACGGGAATTTCCTCCAAAGTGCAATTACGTAAGAAAAAATACGAAACGAAGTTACTCCAACTATGCCAAATACAAAACGCGAGTTAAACAATGACGCATTAAATTGATAGCATAGAAGAAACGAAGAATTTCACAACTAATTGCACACAGTTAAAACTCGGTTCACTGCAGTTAAGGAAAATTAATTTTTTATGCAACTTTTATGCATTTCACTTTTGGGCTGAACTCCTACGAGCCCGTCAATTTGGAACTAAAAATACGACGAACAATCTTTCTTAATCGTTTCTTATGCTGGTGTAATTAAATGTTCACGTAGAAATGAATGCACGGCAAAATTACAACGAAATGAACTAGAATATGCACGAATTATAATAACGGAATGAACTAAATACTTTGACAGTGCAGACATGAACCATATTATTGTTCTTGATTAACTTCTCATATCATATTTTGCGTTTACTTGAAACGCATTTAATTCATAATGCTTTTGTTCTACATTTCAAAAGCAGATTTTTTTCTCATTCACATCAAAGAAAATTACTTCCGTGCTGTAGGAATGCCAGGCCGGTACTGCCAGCTCAAAGTTTCACGATGATGATATTGCTGGCCGCGTATTCTGAGAAACGTGACACAAAATTGATTTAAGTCGTTCAATTATAGAAGACGAAGTTGGTATTTTCATCGGAGCCAATTCAATATTCGGAATTTCATTGTAAGTTTTATGATTATGGGACCAGAAATCTTAGTGGCGAGCGTGATTCCAGCGAACAGCATAAATTGCCATGATAAATCCGGCTTTTCGTCTACGGAAATCGATGCCATTCGTTTAATAGTCGAGAATGGAAATAGGCCACACCAAAAGCCATTTCAATAAATTATCATTGAGCGCACGCAGAACAGATTTTTTTCTTTCTCACAATATAGTCTAGAAGCAGTTTTGCGGCCAAAATGTGTGTTCATGAAAATGTAATTTCAGCAAGGCGGTGTGTCGAGACAAGCAAAGGAAGAAAAACACACACACATACATTTATTGAAAGCACGTGAAACATTTCTCTCCCCATTGGCAATGGGTAATAAAATTAAGTTTCGATCACAACGGATATGACATTGGAAATGCGATCGATTCGCCACTGCTCCACGCATTGCTCGGCTGCCAGCACTCGATGAATGGGAATTGAATTGTGTTTTTGTGTCTGGATTCTATCTGTTCGTCGAATTCATGACATTGAATTTTATATGTCATGTGATCAACACATTGAATATCATTCGCATTGAATACTTTGAATAGTATTTCTTGGAATATTTGTATTTCATGAGATTTTTCTCTGCGTTAGAATAATATACTGTTTGGGGTATATTTCCGTTGTACACATCATCCTAAATGACATTGATTCGTTGCTCATTAACGCCTACATTACGCTAATTTTGTGCGATAATATTTTGAGGCTCAGCTTTCCGATTTGTTTACTCCGTCTGGATAATATCTATTTCAAAGCTGACCATCGAATCGCATTAAATGGAACGATCCCACGCAAATTCATGTTTGTGGTTCGGCCATGTGACAGATGACAAAACAACCATAGTTCCAGTGTGTAATCGAAGCAAAAAAAATTAGCTCATCCATTTCATTATTTCTAACCAACTGCTATTCATGTTCGATAATTTATGTTTTCGATTCGGCTGGACGCTTTTCAACGCCATACTTAAAACGAAAATATTATCGTACAGCGAACGGCATTCTGAACGGGACCACCCCATCCAATCACAAAGCCAAAACGGCGTAAAAAACCAACAATCGTTTACATTCTTGATTTAAGCGGAACAATGGGTTTAGCAATGCTGAAATTAATGAACTAAACTCAGTGAATCAATATGTTAATTGCGCTCCATCGCATTTTTCCGTTTGCGCTTCGCTAATTTATCGCGGCATTTGAAATGCAACCAATGATTTTCCACTGCATATTCATGGTTTTTTAAAAATTCATTTGTTGTGTGTCTCGTTCGATTCAGCATGTTGTGAACGAGTTGGCGCAATAGTCTAATATATTCATATAATTATGTGTTGAGAGCAGGCGATGCCAATTCCATGCTCCAAATTTATGATTGTGAATTTGTGTCTGAAATTTTCGGAATTCCGACTGAGAGTGTTTGATAATGTTTGGCTTTGGTTCATAGCGTTTTAATTGAACTTTTCGCAATTAGCTGGTTTGATTTCTGTACCTAATGAGAACAGTGGTTGTTTGCCATTTATTTACCATTTCAATGCATTCGCGCCAAATAAGACAAATGAATTCGATGTGAACTAATAAAGTCAGTTGGTTTACCACGTGTTTTGTTTAATGCGGCCGCAGTTTTCCGAACTAGAATGCGTATTAATTTGTGATGTAAAACAGTCGTTGATATTCAATCCAGTCTCGATAATATCGAATGCATTGTTTTTTAGTTCAATGCGCCATGAAATTAATCCCAAATGATTTGAATTTACGTCGACCATGCGCTTTTTCAATGCATAACATCCAGGGACAATGTTACGATGTAATTAAATTTTACGCAACTTTATATGAACATTGAATTTATGATTATTCGAGTTCGATGTATTAATTATACGAAATGATATGGCATGATTTGAATGAAAGAAACGATATGTGATGATGTTGATGAAAATGAACAACATTTGAAACATGAAAATACACTGAATATATTCAAAGTTTCAGTTTGTGGCACACGCCAACATAAATGCTAAGACGTATTCTTCTTCTTCGTCTGTACTATTATCAGTAAACGGGCCGTTTAACAAATTGTGTTATCCTTTCCAAGATCAACTCGTTAGCAAAAACACCTACCGATTTATTACAGTTCTTGTTGTCTCCGTTTTTCTTTTTTCAAATGTCTCTTTTATTTTTGTTCCTCGAGAATATCGGCTTTGTTTTGTTGGTTTTCCGTTTCGGTAGCTTCCTTTGTGATTACAGCGATTTACACTAAGCCGCAGACACGCACCCGAAGCTGCCTGCAAAGGAGATAAAAAAAACGAAAGATAAAAATATGAAAGAATTGCAAAACGTGTCGTGAGAAACATAAATATTTGCGAACAAGTGTGCCCCTGAGCTTTCAAATGACATAAATAAGCCGGAGCCGTGCACGTGTTGACTTGAAAGCTTCCCGACCCTTCATACCAGCCTCCGTATGCTATGGCATAAAATGAAATTACATTAAACTTTTGTGAAGTGTGAAAGACATTTCAATAAAATTCCACCGACAGCCAAGTATCGCTTTACAGCGTTTGGCTGAAACAAACTCAAATGCCAGCTAATCATCGTATCACATGCTGGATTACATCCGACGTATACATATACACAAATATAAAAGCCAAAGTATAAGCACCTCGAACGCAGAGTTTGCTTTGCGCTTTGGCTTTATTCATCTGACTTTTGCTTCGCACAGTCCATTCATTTTCTGGCATTCAGCTTCCGTAATGACTCTTCAATGTTCGAACTTCTATGGTGATGAATTTAAATTGCACGGAAATTTGAATATTTAATGTGATATAAGAACAGTCTTCTTCAGAAAATCATACGGAGTTCACTTCATTTTTAGATAGAAGTGTGTTTACGCACTCTAACCGAATTCAAGCATTTGGTCACTTGAAACCGTACATTTGGCCATTAAATAAGAACTGGGCATGGGATAAATTGAATTTCACAGCATGATATGCCATTAAAAAGGACAAGCAATCAATGAGAGAAAATTTATTTCCAAATGCAATTTTGCAGATTTGACGAGCTCAAACTCAATATCCGCTTTGATGACACACTATTTTCCAATCAATGTAATAAAAATGGAATCAATACCGTGCTGTTCAATACAAATAGATTTAATGGAAACATCAAACACGAATGGATGTGACAAAACATGCACATATTTTTACTCGAATATTTAGAATAAAGCCAAACGCAACTCTCGCATATCCCGATGTGTACGTGTGTGTATGGATTTTATTGAATTTCTGTTGTGAATTTAAAATTTGATGCAGAAAAAAACTCATAGTAAAAAAAATTGAATAAAGTTCCGAGAACAGAATATGTTAGTTCCATTAAGCGTTCATTCTTTTGTGTTTTATTCAAAAATGCACTTCATAATAATTCTCTTCAGCAGTTGTTTATCTTTCGAATCGATTTAAATACACATGTTCACAATTTTTATTCGCATTTTCATTGTTGTTCGTCCCCAGCAAAATCAATCGCATTGCTGTTGTCTACTCGATATCCATTTTAAATTAAATTCGTTCCATGAATACACTCATTTCGACAACAAAGGCCAGGATAATAGTAAAAAGTTTCCGCGTTATCCAATCGATGTTCAATGAGAAGTACATTTACATTCGTCCGATTTTTGCAATTTTTATTTCGTGCATTCAATGTTGCAACAATGGACAAATAACGAATACACACACTATCGACCAAGCACAACTAGTTCAATCAAAATGTTTCCGTTGGCTGGATGTTGAATATTTCATCCTACTGTAGCTGCAAAGGGGATTCCCGATTCCTTTGTATTCCGGGTAATAATACAAAAATGAATGAATGAATGAATGAATGAATGATTGAACATATATCTGACATTTGGCACCTGTGATGAGCTCACTACCTCAGGAAAAATGATGACCAATGCCATTTGAACGAGGAAAAAAACACATTTGAAGCTGAACAAAGAAAAATTGTGGACCATTACACGGAATGAGCTCCATAAAAAGGTGGAAATCGATGTTAATCCATGGAAGAACAGCAAATAAAATTCCAAGTATATAAAAACGGGCAGAGTTAATGATGCTGTACTTCGTTTGTTTATCATTAGCGCGATTTTTTGGCGTTTTTTTCCTTGCGCATTGTTCCACCAACGCCGGCAATCCAAACGGGAATAAAGTCGCTTATCTCAAACATTCAATTTCATGATGGATGTTTTCGGTTATTATTCTCTTTCATGTGCCCATTCATGCAGCGTGCAAATCACTCCTGGCTTCAGGTTGTTTCATTCAGAATTTAATTTTTTTCCCTCGCTCGTGTACAAAAGAATGAAAAGATTTCCGGCAGAAAAAATTATCAGGCAACAATTCAAGAGGAAATGCGAAACAATTCCAAACGATAATAAAAAGAGCGGGCGGTTTTTTTTCTTCCTTCGTGTCGCTTAGCGCATTGAATTTGACGTCGTGTTAAGTTGAAATGGGAGTGGCAGCGCCAAAATGAAGAACAGCTCTTTTGGTTTTGATGTCGTGATGAGAAAAAAGGCACACACAAAACACTCGTTAAAATACATCACCATTGTGTAACGAATGGCGGAAGCGAAAATGACAAAAAAGCGCATGGAATACGAATGCCTCACTTCATTTCATTTCCGTCTTATCTGTGCTATCAACTCGGATATACTTTCACTTCGGTTGTTCATTTTTTTCATTTCTTTTTCCTTTCGGTTACATCAGTTTTTGCCACGCTGTAACTGAAATCACATCGACAATCACAAAATGTCGGAATTGAGGCACAAGCCTTTTGCGAATGGAAATGTTCCGCTTTTCAAGTCGGTGTATCGATAGCAGTACACGGATCGCTCGAAGCGACTTTCTCCATCACACAAAGTGGAAATAGATTGTTAGAGCTGTCAAATACTTTTGAAATCGCATGTAAGAGTTGTATCCGGGTTTTGTTTTGATTCTTCCACCCAGTACATTTACTATATGGCTTGCTATACTTCTCGCTTGGTATTCTTTTCCGTTTTTTTCTTCAATTTCTATTTTTTTCGGTTGTTTTGCTTGCAACGGAAAATATAAAGACAAAATCTATAAAACGTTGAGTCTCAACTTTTCTCATCGTCGGTTTGTGATTGGCAACAATTGCAACATTCAATTCACATACATTATGCGACTGCAATTGCATGCAGATGGAAAAAAAGTAATACAGAAAAATATCAATAAATTATTACTGGCAAATGCTTGCAACTTTACAGCGATTTCACAGTAAAGAAGTCAACGTGATTCGAAACAACAAAATGATTTTCGAAGCGAAAACGTATCATCTTTCATAATTTGAAAACTTCCAAATAAATTAAATATTTGAAACCAGTTCCGTGATACGCTTGATAAAATCGGCATTAATTTTATCCATTTTTTTGGTACACGTTTTTCCATTTTTTTTCTCATAACATTCTAACTTGCAACCCAGCCCAGCTTGTTCATTTATTTTCGAGACACTTTACAGGTGGGCGAATGGATTGATGGACATATCACACGAAAATTGTCGCCTGCCAATGTAATTCTCAATTTGCGCACGCTCACTAAATCTTGTTTTTTCATTGCAACTGAAAATTCGTTTTGGAAAAAACAACAACGAAAGCGAATCGTCTTTTGTGAATGCGAGCTTTGAGTAATAAGTTTTCCTTGCACTCGCACTCGCCTTTGAATTTCGTATTCACTTCGTGATAAATTATTAATCCCGCCTGAATACTTTTTCCCAAGCACGAAACTTCCAGCCAAAGCATTTCCGTCTGAATTGGAACACGGAAAACGTCGAGCGAGCGAGAGAGAGAGTGAAATAGAGAGATAGAAAAAAGCATGACGAGGCAACAAAGACGTTGTACACATATTGAATTTTTCGCGTTGGCTTATCGACATGCGAAGCAGGGCTTTGCTTGAGCTCGTCTTCAAATTTTCAGCTTTCATTTCGTCCTTTCATCGAAACGATACATTCTGCGCTTCTCGAATAGTTCGTTGTTTCAACGCTTGTAGTGCATCTGTTTTTTTCGGAAACGATTTCATTTTTCTCACAACGATGAAGTGATCATTGTATCCATGTATTGCAATTTCGAGCGCTTCAAACAAGTTGTAAAACACGGAAAAGAGAGTAGCACCAAAAGAACACAATCATTTATTTAGATTGGTTGGGCCATAGAAGGATTGATCCCTTTAAAATTGAATATTTTAAACGAGTTTTGACATTCAGCTTGATTTCGGTGTCTTCATTAATCTTTGTGCACTTTTCCCGGTTGAGGTGGATTTTCTGTATGAATGGCTTAACCCTCTGACTATTTGACGAATGGCCAAAGTAACCAACAAAAATAAACACTTTTTTTCATCGCTATCCTTCTCTTCCTTTTGAGCACCTAACACAAGCACTCACCCGAAAATTGCTTCATTTAAACTGAAAATTGATCCATACAAATTAAAGTGATGTCGTCAGAAATTGGCTATTTATTCGAAAAAGCATCAACGCAACCATTCATTCCAGCAATGACATAAAACACTTTGCGTAAAACGCTCAGCAAAAGTCATAGTTCACACAGCAAAAGTTTTTACCCTTTCCTTGTTGACATTTGCCGGAACAACTTTTAAAGCATCATCTTTTCAGCTCGTAAAACAAACTAAAGGGAATGCTGTAAGTTGGACGAGAGTAGCACAGTTTTTTTTCTTTTCTCTCGGTGTATGACATAAAAATTTCATCATCATCACCAAATCGACGACACGAAAAACTAAAATGAAAACGAGAAGTCAAACAAAAACACTCACAAATCGACTGATTAAACTTTGATTCCCCAGCTGAATTGTCGTTCGCCTCAATTTGTCTGTCTTATTTGTACAAGACAAACTCTGATTGAATTACACATCGTCAGCCTGAAGTCGAGACAAAGTTCCAGTCGGAATTCGCTAATCAAGTTGCAGTAGTCCCGAGATTTTATCGTGAAACGCTTACTCTAACACAAGTCTCACACTCTCTCACTCCCTCTGTGTGTGTATTTTAAAGAGATTGCAATCAACCTGCTCACTATTTGTTGTGTTTGCATTAAATGAGCATCGCCGCCTTTGGCAATCATTTTCACGTTTTTAATGATACACTTAGTCCTCGTCGTCGTCGTCGTCATCGTTGAAATTTTTCGTCAATTTGATCAACATCCGAATTTGAATCGGCGAAGCAGAAAGAATTCTATTTGCGTTCAGTCGCAATCGCGTTCGCACTGCGCATTCCACCTAATTGAAAATGTTGAGTATACGATGTTATTCCATCTGATATTTCTACCAAACCGTGGACCATGAACTAAATATATATTGAGTTGGAAATGTTTTAATTCGATGCGATGCCGTTGGATGTCAATCGCTGTTTTTTGCTCACATAGAGACCGAGAGAGAAAGCGAGACCAAAAGAGCATCCTATTGTGTGGGCGCGCGCAATCAAACACTTTGCTTTTTAAACTTTTCCCTTTTTCCACGAACTCAAATAAGCTTTTTGCCGCCCCGAAAATCCGTATGCTACGCGATGTAGTAGCATAAGCATGGGTTTAGTTTGATGTTTTATTTGGTATGGAAAAAGCGTTTGTAGTTTGCGGATTTGTTTGCCTTTGGAATTTGGTTACGGTTTAGTCATGTTGGATGTGTGCATTGCATTTTTTTCTGTTGTTGTTGGATTCGCGCTCTGTTACCATGTGTGTAAAAACACAACCCAATCACGAGCACACGATAAAACGATTTAGTTTTGCTGAGAAAAAATTCCGGGAATTTACTACAGCATTCCGTTTATGAACGTCAAATGATTCCTCTTGATCCTAACGAAAAACCAAGCATTTGAAATACAACTATAACCACTAACCAGAAAACTTTTACACACATCAATTGACATCGCATCATGTAATCCGATATATTATGCATTCCAAATGGTTTCAACTTGGTAAAAAATAAGATATGTTCCCGTGAACACCAACAAATTCTCCGGTTTAAAATCGCCAAATAGTAAGATCCAGCTGAATCAATAGATTTATGTCAATTATGTTAATCGAAATTCGCAAGGATTGCTCACATTTTACCAGTAAACGAATACCATTTTCAAGCTATTGCATCTGATGATGTATTTGTTTAGTCAATTTGTTCGAAAAGCTTCTTATCATATTTGCTTTTATTTTGATTCACTTTTTCCATCGGTGATTAAGATACATTGAAACTGGGAAAAAGACGAACCAACGGAATTTAAAATGTCAAATGTGCGAGTCGATGTTTTACCGAAACTGGAAAGTAAATGAAAAAGTGTTCAATTCGTGTTGAGAGTTTTAGTCGAATTTTCAATCACATTTTGAGTTATTTAAATTGTTTAATTTAGTCCGAGCATGTTGGAAATAGGATCGATTTATTTGAGGCGAGCGACTTACTGTGGCTCATAATGTCGTTGACCCAAATTCGTTCTATGATTTTGCTTGTCTTCATTTCAGTCATGTAAACCAGACGCGGTACAATTTTTTGCCACAATGTTCTCTTCTGTTCATTCGATGTTCAAAAAACATCATCGATCTTGTTGAACTGACATTTACGGCCAACCACAAATGACACGATGAACAATATCGAAGCTTGACGCAGAAAAAATGGCAGCCAATTTTTTTTTCTGTGTTATTCGAAAGTGAAATTTCTGATGGCTGAAGCTATATTGACTCGAATATTTATGTTCGATGGACAAAATGATGGGGAGGGAAAATGGTGAAGTAGGTCAGGCTGCATTGGAGGAGAACATGTTCTAATCTACCACGTAAAGGTATGAACAGCGCGTATGTCATGTAATTGAGGATACGTATATGACATTCGATTTCTATCTATTTTGTAGCAGTAACCGTTAGTTTGCTCCGTGTAAAGAGTAGAGGTAACAAGAATCGACGTTGTCGGTTGGAAAATGACAAGAGATACGCGTGGTGTGACAAACCAATATGCTTGGAAATAGTATTGCCGACAGTGAAAAATATCAAGTTGGAGGCAACAGTTTTGAATCAAATTACACCAAACATATTCGACGGGTTCGATGTCAATTTCAGCCAGATTAAAATGCTTAATGTTACCGAATAAAATCATTTTGGAAATAAATCCAAATGCAGTCTATATATGTTGAACTAATACGAGCAAAGTAAAAAGCGAATATTAATATATGTTTGTGTTTCATTTTAATGGTGATTTTCCACGCGCCAATTATTAAATATCAATATTAACACTATGACTGTTCTTCGTATTTGCAACATATTACTGTTCTTGGGGGACTCCAGGGCCCCAAGATATTTCATATGAAATTTGGACTGTGATAAGAGATAACAAATTAGTGTCTGGAGCAAAGTTGTAATACTCAAAGTTTGCTATAATTTTGGTGCAACAAATATTGCTTATCTTTTATCAGTTCCGCGAAAAACGCGAAAAAACGCGAAAATCGCAAAATTTCCCGACATTGTTTTAGTGAAGCTGATAAGAAGTAAGAGACTTGCCTCTTCGACAGAAATGTAGAGCAGGTCGAATACTACAACTTTGCCACAGACACCAAGTCGTTATCTCTTATCAGTTATGCGAAAAAATGATAAGGATAAATTCGCGGTTTTCGCGGTTTCCGCGTAACTGATAAGAGATAACGACTTGATGTCTATGGCGAAGTTGTAGTACTCAAGCTGCTCTACAACTTTGCCGAAAACCATCTTGTTATCTCTTATCAGTTTCGCGGAATACGCGAGAAACCGCTGAAAACCGCGAAAAAAACGCGTTTTTTCTTATCATTTTTCACGGAACTGATAAGAGATAACGAGATGGTGTCTATGGCAAAGTTGTAGCTCTGGTTGAGTACTATGATTTGCCACAGACCCCAAGTCGTTATCTTGTATCAGTTAGGCGAAAAAATGATAAGAAAACATTCGCGTTTTTCACGGTTTTCTGCGGTTTCTCGCATATTCCGCGAAACTGATAAGAGATAACGAGATGGTGTCTATACCAAAGTTGTAAAGCAGCTTAAGTGCTACAACTTCGCTACAGACCCCAAGTCGTTATCTCTTATCAGTTACGCGAAATGCCGCGAAAACCGTGAAAAACGCGAATTTTTTCTTATCATTTTTTCGCGTAACTGATAAGAGATAACGACTTGGTGTCTGTAGTGAAGTTGTAGAACTTAACCAGAACTACAACTTTGCCATAGATACTATTTCGCTATCTCTTATCAGTTTTGCGGAATACGCGAAAAACCGCAGAAAACCGTGAAAAACGCGATTTTTTTCTTATCATTTTTTCGCGTAACTGATAAGAGATAACGACTTAGTGTCGTAGTAAAGTTGTAGTACTCGACCAGAGCTACAACTTTGCCATAGACACCATCTCATTATCTCTTATCAGTTCCTTGAAAAGTGAGAAACTATGAATTCGCGTTTTTCACGTTTTCGCGGCTTTTCGCGTAACTGATAAGAGATAACGACTTGATGTCTACGGCGAAGTTGTAGAGCAGCTTGAGTACTACAACTTCGTCATAGACACCAAGTCGATATCTCTTATCATAGTCCAGCTATAATATAAAATAGCCATGGGGCCCTGTGGTCCCCCAAGAACAACAGCGTAACATGTTTTGCGGCAGGCTGTATTTTACACATACTCACACATATGCATATGTTTTTTTTTTCATTCGTGTAGAGAAATGTTCAATCTATACAATGAGACTTAACTCCGGTTGGTTTATACACTGTTTAGTACTTTTATTCAACTTTAAAGTTCGCTGGGGGCCCTGGGTGCCCCAAGAACAATCATAGTGTTAAATCAGTACAAACAGCCACTGGATGGCTTTTCAATTCAATTTGATGAGATAAAAGCATCAGTTAAAATGTGCATGGTAAATATTGCAAACCAGAATAATTTACTGCAAAAAATGCACTAACTCTGATGCCTAAAACAACAAACATATTTGCTGAACCAAATTTCGTTTGACGGTTTATTTATGGGAATTCCCATATTTTCATTCCTTTTCGTTCATTGAGTTAATGTAATTCAATTTTATGCCACAACAAACAATGAACCATTTTCCCATTCTTTGTTTCATTTATCCTTTTTTACTGTGTTGTGCAATTGTATTTGCTGAAGCACTTGTTTACGTTGTTCAAACAGTTGTTTTTGTGTTCATGTGTGTGTACGTTTCTGATTTGTTATTTTATGTGGTGAGTGCAAGTTTTTGTTACGATTTCCGGTCCAGTGAATAATTATACTATACAGAATACTCTTTAAAAATAAATTCAATTAAGAAAGTGAATTTGTGTTGGCTGCAAAGTTGATGTAAGTCAAATAAATGTTCATCTTGCGGCATTGAACGGCCACATACGCAGTGACCTCTGTCTGTAGTAGATAAGTGAAAAAAACCGAAATGTTATTGTTTATTCATTTGGGAATAAATTCAATTCATCGGCTGTCAAAATTGAACGCATTTCCAACCCAACAAATCTCGGTTGCCAACGGAATCGAAAAATTCCAACAAGTGTGGATTGATAATCCACCACCAGAAAAAATCAAGCGAAATACATGTAATGAAATAAAGTGGTGCAGTTAGTCTTTTTGAAATTGGCGCTACCACACAAATTACAAAACTTTTTTTCTGCAACGAAACGATTTTTTCCCTCATCCCAAGCTCGAGCAAAAAATCGCATCGATAATGAATTTTACAACGATTTCGCGTGAAAGTAAAAGTTCTGCATGATTTTTTTTCTCTGTTTCGCAATCAAATTCAATGCAGTGACGTCTCGCTTTTTGATTTCAGTTGCTTCTCGCTACGCCTGTCATCCCCATTTCATCTGTTATCCTTGTTTATTGTAATCAAATGCAAATAGCCAAATTAAATAGTATTCGAAAATGAATTTTGTGTTATCGCCATCGCAAAAACGCACAGATTTGTTGCCTAGACACTTATTGAAACAATTTGTGCACAAATCGTGTTGAAGCGCTTTTTTGCCCACGGAGTGGTCACGCCGCTTATGCAGTGTTAATACGTGCGAAAAATATAAATTAACGATACATATTTTTTCTGTGCACACACACACACGTGCGAGCACAAAAAACTTATCGTTCATATATTATGATACTTTATTTGGGCTGCTTCAATGGATTTGGCAAAGTCGAGCGTCACTCATTCAACATGGATTATTTTCGAATAACATTTCAGCTATTAAATGGATAAAAAGTGGAAGTGGGAGAGAGAGACACAAAAAACTGCAATGTCCATTGCAGCATCATTTTCAATGCGCATCATAAATAAATGACGTTCAAAATAAAAGCTCATGAAATGACCAGCAGCAAGATTGAGCCAATTGCAAAATGTTATAAATTGTTTGCACTTTGTTCTGACCAATTTCTATTTTCCGCTTGAGTTCAATATTTTAATTTAGTTCTCGTATAATGGCCACATCAAACTGCCAATGGAACGGTGTCTCCGTGTACTGTGCTGTGTATCGACTTCACGACAAAGTCTTTCAAATAAATTGCTTTTCAATTTCGATTCATTTGACACACAAACCGAGTAAAATGCACCGCGATTGCAGAAGCGATGACGAGGAGCATGAGAAAAATGGCTTTTATTTGCTCTCTATGAAAATCACTTACTATTTTTGGAGCAATCAATAAATAGAACTGGCATTCAACCGGGCCATTACAAGCGCATGGTAGCGTCAATTTTTTTGCAGACGTTCCTCATATATAATGGGAAAAATAACAAGATCGGCTATTGAATTTGTGAAAAATCAACATTGAGGAGACATGTGGCGAGGCAAGGAAATGGGGAAAAAAGTCGACCGATTATAATCTGTTGCTAACGAGGCGACGTTCAAAATTAGATTTTGATCTGTTATACAGATCAAAAATTACGTGGGATTGAATGCGAATGTCACGAGTTCATTGTATTTCATACGGTTTCTTGCGACGACGACACAGTATGTTTGTCCACATGAAACGAATGACAAAAAATTGTCATAACCAGAAATTGGCTGGAAAATGTTGCGTGTGTTTCAATTTCAGTTTAGTCTCTAATATTTGATTGACAAATGAAATTGATTCAAAATATCGGCACAAGAAGGCGATAACTTTTCTCTCAGAACGCCAATGTCCATTGTGTCACCACTAGTGATTGACCGGTTACACATGGAAAATATTATGATTGACATTCAGGCAAAAATATTCCGCTTCTGTGTTCCATATTGATGAATGCAATTTCTTCCCCATCACAAAATTGAGTCTAGCTGAATGAGATTGTCGGCTCGCGTATTATCTTGTTTGCGTTCGCACAGTTGGTTGTCTATCCATTTTCACATAAAAACAGGTCATCAACATGCACTTCGTATGTAATTTTATCTCCATACTTCTTTTCACTGAAAACACCAATTTACCAGCAGTAGCAGCAGTAACAAAATGTGGATAAATGTGTACGAGGAAAAAAAAATGCTTGACATGTAATTATCCAAGTTTTTTTTCACCGCAGTCACATTTTTTTCCTCCTTTCATTTTTTCTCGTTTTGTTTTTATTCTCCCTTCAGTGCTTTTTTTCTGTAGCCTTTTGACCATTCGCTTGACGCAGCTGACATTGTAACACATATTACACAGTGCCTTACGTTTTTAGAATATATGTACAACTCGAATCAACACTTGAAATTTTTCTTTCAGATTTTTAACGAAAGCAAAACAAAAAACCTACCATTCCGACTTACGTGTTGGCTTTCACAGTTTTCACAATGACCATAACGACAAACATTGCAAACGACAACCATAGCTGAAATGAACACAGTTCGTAGCTTGGATTTTTTTGTTCAATGTGTTCTCCCTCATTGCAGATTGAGCGATTCGGCGTCACGTCAGCGTCATACACACACAAATTTTCTCGGTTATTGAGCTGTCTGATGGAACGACCTAATTAAATATGCTGAGATAAAAGACGCCAGATGTGTCGGACATGGAATACTTCTTTGCCTTTTTTTAAAAGGCAAATTGGATTTGGCCAAATATTCGTTTGAAACATGAATGCAATCAGTTCGAAAGCCGGGCTCGTGGATTTGCTCCGCCTCATGCATTAAGTCCGTCATTAGTTTGAATTCATCGACAAAATTGAAAAAAAAAACGGAAAAATTATGGACACGAAGAAACCCAAAATCAATTGATTTGAATTACTGTGGCAAAAAAAAATGAAGTAAATCAATTTCGTTCATTTTTTTCTCCACTCCTCTAGGGACGATTCAAACCGTTTACACAAAAAATGAAGAATGCAAACAGAGAATGGAACAAAAAATGTGCCATTATATGGGACACTGCAGACGAACATTCATTCGCGTTAATAAATCGCATACGCGGCATGTGGAAAAAGGCTGTCCGAATGCAAATAAAAAATATTTGCACAAAGCAAGCAAACGGAACTAACGTAGCACCAAATGGAATAGCAACAAAAAACGAAAAAAAACAACCAGCAACAAAACGCTTGAAATGTGTGGCGATGTGTCGTGTTTTGATTGCGTTCGCATATATTGGGTTCGAGCGGCTTCAAGTCGACTTGGTATAGTGTTTAATATCGGATTAGCTCGAGTAAATGCGCTGCTAGCCATTTAACATGGCATTACATTTATCGACTCGATTCCACTTTTACCGATGCCGAATAACACTAGGGGTTTCACGCAACTTAAAATTCATCTAAAATTTCAATATTTCTCTCTTTTCTCTAAAATTCTCTGGGATTCACCAAAATCCGTATTATTTCGAAATATTTCAACATTCACCTTGAAAATTATGTTCTGGAAGTGGGTTTTGGTGGATCCTCAGGATCGTTCAAAACTGCTCCCGGTTCTGGAAGTGGGTTTTGGTGGATCTTCAGGATGGATCAGACTGGGTTTATCAATGCCCTGGTCCATCCTGAGGATCCACCAAAACGCACTTCCAGAATTTTTAGATTCAAAAAATTCTAAAAAATTCGAGTTTATGAATAAAAAGAAGCAATATCTATAGTTTACACATAAAATGGTTTTATTTCCAGATATTTAGTAAAATCTTCGGCCTTCGAGTTTGCGTGAAACCCCTAGGAATAACACGACGGAAAATATCCAATGCGTGGTGCATTACAACAACAAAGAGCACAAAAATTTAGAATGTTAATAGCGTAAAACCATTCATTGAGATTCTATGTACAAAAGCAAACAAAGATGAATACATATCATACTGATAAAATTAATCACATGCTCAAATGAATTGGCGTTCGAGTTTTGACACTTTGAAGTGGTTATTATTGAAAAATGGATCCCTATATTCGTGCACCACCGTTGGAGATAGGCGATTTGAATATCCAGCGGGGCTATTAAAGAGATAAATTGTCTCTTCGATATATATATATTATGCCAAAACACAGTGGCATTTTGCAAAGCAATCATTTTTGCCCGTTTCGATTAGAGTCCTTCTCGAATCCAGTTTTTAGCACCACATGAAATGTAGACCTACGTACATACAATACATCGATGTATTAGTTTTTTTGAACTCAAATCTGGAAAAATGTTCACTTTTTCGTTCATACAAAGCTTTGTTTATGACTAGACCGCCCATAACATTTGACTTTTTCGCAATAACTAATACGTTTGCCAATTCATCATGGAAACGTTCATAAAGCAATTGATTACTCAAATGAATTGCAGGCTTTCAAATGTTGCAATTTAATGGGCTTTTTGTTGATTTGCCAGAGTAACCGGAATGAATTATTTGGAAATGAATTGAATGATGCAAGCACTTGAATTATTTTAATCGTATTATCTTTCTCTCTCATTACGTAACATGTTAATTATCATTACGTAATTAATGATATTTGCAAAAAAAAGTTTTGAACCCAAAACAGAATACTTCTCGGTGGGAAAAAACAATTTTCAATTAATTTTAATTGGAACAAGTGTAATGCGGTTGAAAAACAGTTGAGATTAATCAATTAAGCCAATTTTTCGCGAATAAACCGGAGAGCATCAATTGGTTGTATAATTTTAAGTGGTTGTAATTCAATTAGTCGTCGACTGAACAGATCGCTATATTTTGATGAAGAAAACAAGTTCGGCAATCATAAACTGTGTATATGTTTGTGTGTATATGAAACACCAGTATCGCTTGTATCAAAATGAGCAGCCATCGTCATCTTGAAGTCGCATTCACCGCAACAATTCACATAAGTAGAACTCGGTCTGGCGACAATATCAGTGCTTTTCATAAATGATTTTTCGTCGACATTCTTTTTTGATTGCATCAACTACCACCACCACCCGCCCACACATTCCCATCAAATGTCAAGGCAGAAGCAGAGAGAAAGAGCATATTAATATGAAGTGTGTTCATTGAGCACAGCTTGTTGTCGTGCTCGACGACACAAAGTTATCGAAGATGTAGAAAAGAATGAAAAAAACAGTCGCTAGATGACATTGAGTTTGGTAAGCGAGTCTGTCATGAGCTTTGCGCGCCGCTGCCATTATGTTTCGAAATCCTTTTATAGTCAAACAAAAAGGGACGACACCCAAATATAATCAAAAAATCATTTCGCTAATTATGTTCGTTCATTGACTGAAGATGAAGGATCTCTGATGGCTGACACGCGATGCAAATATGAAGGACAGAAAAACGAAAGAAGAAAAAAAAGTCTCGAAAGTAACATGGACGAAAATAAACGACTGTGAAAAGGCATTTCACTTCTTGTCGACGGCGACGTTTCATGGGCTGCTTAGATTCATCATTAAATTAACAAATTTCAATTTCCTTAATTCACAATATTCCATTCACGCACAACGAACGCGTTTCAGCCACACACCGAACAAACAAGCGAGACATTTGAGCTGTATGTAAGCACAAGGATTTCTACACTTGTGATATAAATTTTGCACCAACGCAACATCGCCGCCACCGCTACCGCAGCCACAAAATATAATCTCATCAGCTTTATTCATTTAGCGAACAAACGATGTTGTTGAATACACCGAGACTGTGAAAAGAACATAATTTAACAGCACAGCAAATTTGTTGCTGCTCAAAACATGTAAATATTATGCTCAACGATTAAAAACCTGCATCTGATTTTCAACTTATCCGCACAAAAGCAGCATTAACATTTTGTTGAGAAATTAAGGGGTGAGACAGTCCATCCCATACAAATGAGAATATTTTTTTTATCACGACATAAATGACACAAGATTTTTGGTGAAAAAATATTCACCAGAATCGGTTTGATGCTATCATTTCAATCATAATGCCGCTATGTCGTTTTCTTTCCTTTTCAGTTGTTGTGGCGAGAGATTTGTGCACTTCTTCAGTTTACTTTCCATTTGTTTAATTAAAATGTCGGTGGATTTTGTCAAAGGAATTTTTCAGAAGTGCGCAACTCATTGACATAACGAGGGTGAGTCTAAAAAAAATCGTCTGCGACTGAATATGCAACTGATTTTTTTTTGCATTTGATGCAATGTTTAAAAGAATATGTCAAAAAGGCATCAAAAACATGTTTTTCCTTTCATTTCAATTATGCTGAAAACGTTTTAAGTTTTAAGACGAGATTTTACGAAGTTTTGTGTATCAATGAAAGGCGCACACACACAATTTTCAATTCACAATGGAGAGAAATGCATTCGCAGAAGTTCTTTTTGAGTTTTAAGTGAAGTCAAGAGAAGCCCTCGAGTAAAAATAATTGAAGAATGCTACAAAAGAACGGCAGCACCATTGCGTTTGCCCTCTTTGCTGTAATTTCAAATGGAAATATAGTATTTCGCTTTGACAATTTCGAATGAGTTGGAGCTGCACAACACACTCACACACAAGAGAAACAAATTTCACTATAAGTAAATTTAGTAGCATTGAATGTACTATGGGGTAAACGACGGAAGCACGACGACAACGACGACGACAGACCGAAAACTAAAAGAACATTATCCACGCTTAGTGCACACAGAACAAGCCATTATCGTTATCTTCATCATGATAGCAGAGCAGAGAAGAGTAAAGTAGTTGCCTGATATCCCTAGCACACACGCATTTGGATAAATGCGATATATTATTTAATAATAAATAAAATTGAGCACGCACACATCCTTCAGGAATTGGAGAAATGCTACATTGAATGAGGCTCTTCTGACAAATCGCCAAATGCTTCTTTTCAAATGAAAAATAATGTTTATAAATAAAGTTCTGATCTCTACGTAAACAAAGTCATGGCATCGTTCGAAGACAAGTTCAGTGCGGTTGAAATGTGGGAAAATTGGATTAAACTCTAATTTCATAATAATAACTATGTTTACATTTTGTCGAGAAAACTTTCTTCTTCTAGAATCAAGTCGATGTGCCTATGGGAGTTTCTCAGAAGGAGTAAAACCATTACCGAGATTGATATGATTATGGTTTTTCTATCTAAATAAACAAGCATTCATTAACTAAATCAACTAACTCAATAGGGATCACATTTAATTATAATATGATTTATATATATATATATATATATATATATAAATGAATCGAAATTCATCAGCTCAAATATTCAGGCCGAAGATGTTGATTAAATTGGTATAGAATGAACTTTATGCGCAGTAAATTGATAGCGTTTAAAACTGCACGATGAATTAATTGATCTACGACGATTCCACACCAAGCGGGACAAAATTTGCAAGTGACCTCTCCGATTTCGCTCAAACTTGGTGTATAAACTTGGTATGGCCAAAAACTCGCAAAGCCAAAAAATTAGGGTGACCTTCCCCACCTGATGAAAAATTAGGGCGACTCAAATTTTGCGAAAAATGGACTATAGCACTTTTTTCAAAATTTTCACTATGAAAAGTGTGGTACAAACTTTCGAAACTATACGCATGATTGGATAGATAATCGATGGGGCTACAAAAAAGTCCACTACGATCACCCCATACGGACCCATTCAAGCCCTGAAAAGTTGGTTCAAAGTAAAAAATGTGAAAAAAAAACTCCAATTGACGTGGTATTATTTTTTCAATTTTTGGGCTTAAATGGTGGGCAACCTCGAAATTCAAAACATGGTGAATCCGAATCTCAACTGGCATCTTCTAAAAATATAGAAAAAAAAATTCTGTGTTGTATGATGTCACCATTTTTTCGACTATATAATTTTTTTCAACGCAGAATAGGTGGTCTGACGAAGGTAATGTGTTCATAAAATGCTCAACAGACTCCAACGAATCAAATAATACCAATTATTGGTGTCGCTCTTTCCTCTGGAAGAGCAGGGTAGACTCAAAAAGTTATAAAATCACCAAAAATCACTATTTTAGGGCGAAAACAGGGCAGAAACCTGCTTTTGGCCCCTAACCACTATGATATTCGGGAAACTCGGAGAAAATCCTACTTACGCTTAAAACATTTCAACTCTATGAAACCCCTTTCTTCTGCCCCAAATCGAAGTCAGCAGTTTGAAAAATCGTGCTCCTGCAAGTATGCAACCCTTTTCTAATGCTTCTAACGCACTAGCGCAAGTGTGGTGTACTCCCACAATGTAGCGCCTGGTCTCTAGTCTCTTTGGGCATATAACATGTTTCACTTATATGGCTCAAATTTGGCATTAGGGAGATTATTATATATTATACAGCATATTGAAGAAAAATCGCATAATCTCACCACAACTGCCCAAATCAAGGCAGTGGGCCCTATTTTTGGTCAAAAATGATTGCATTTTCGAATTCCTCTTTGAAAATTAGCTTAAGAATGGTCTAAGTTCTATAGTCCATTTTTCGCAAAATTTGGGTCACCCTAATTTTTCATCAGGTGGGGAAGGTCAGCCTAATTTTTTGGCTTTGCGAGTTTTTGGCCATACCAAGTTTATACACCAAGTTTGAGCAAAATTGGAGAGGTCACTTGCAAATTTTGTCCCGCTTGGTGTGGAATCGTCGTCTAATAAAATTCATTGAAGTAGCTTACATCAACTAATTGGATTCCACGAAAGAACCGAATACACAAACTGCAACTCAACTTTAATTCACCTGAAATTTTCGACGAATTTGAAAATTACTGCATAATAAATTGCAACATGAATGTTCATCATATCGAAAGAGGAGGAGGAGGATGAGAGAGAGATAGAGAGAGAGAGAGAAATCCTATGTAACAAACAGAGAACCCAGTGTATGCGCTGGTTTGATAAAGAAAAGTCTCCATGAATCTGTCAAGTGAATTACGCCATTTTTTGCGTGAAATCGCGCGCGCACATGTGTTCGTTGTTTGTATTTCGGTCTGTTGCTTGCTAACTTTCATCATTAATAAGCTCCCGAATAAGTGGATAGTTGGCAGGAAAAAGCTTCTCCATGTTCAAACAAATTAAGGCGTTCATACCCAACGCTTTAGTTTTTTTTTTTATTATCGAAGCATCCAAGTGAATTAAATTGTGGCCCCAACAAACCAGAGATCAAACGAGAAAAAAACTGCAAGTATAGAGAAAAAATCTCTTGCGAAAAAAAATGATATAGCCAGGAGTATGGGTCAAAAACATAAACGAGATAGAAAAAGAAAAACAGTAGTTAAACAAACGACAACGACCCAAATGCCGTTAGTAACCGCTTCGACGAAAAATGAACCGTTAGTTGGAATATATTGCAATCTAGAGAAATTAAGCGTCGGTTTTCTTCTATCGCTATTTCGCTCGCTCGCTCGCCCGCTCTCTATCGGTCTCCCTCCCTTCCACTACTTGTTTCCTTATTTTTTTTATCAGCGTGTGCATGATTATGTTTCGCTGCAATGGAGGTTATATTTTTTCCCACAACCACTAACATTGCAACCGTCTAGGGAAAAATGCAGCCAGCCACTCGTTTTGTGCACAGCATACACACTCACAAACCATTTGCATCGTTTCGAAACAAAAGCAGAAATTCGCACAGAGGAATGATTTGAATTTGCTTGTGGTTTCAATGCAAATTAACAATCAGCTGTGCGCTACGCCTCGGTCGCACTGATCTACTTCTGATATCAACGTTTTGCCTCGCAACCTCTGTCATGGCAATAAGGGAGTAAGTTTTACAGAAACCAAGGAAAGATAATAAAATGTCAAAATAATAAACAAGTGAGAACAGAAGGAGAAGAAGAAAAAACCTAGAGCCACATCGTCAAAATTCCAACTCCATGCGACCCTCATTTCTTTCGATAATATAGAGGGAAAGGAAAAACATCAGAAATGCGATGTGTATCAAAAGTTATTATTATTTTTAATGTAATGAGGTGTTTCGCTGGTTTTCTCTGACGTGCACCGAATAGACAACAAAGAAACTCGAGCGTTCGGTCTCACGAAACACAGGTTTTTGTCAGAATATTATTAAAATTTTAAAACAAAACACACAGGAAGATGAAAAAAACACTCTCATTTGTTATGCTAAATCATAATTATCATGATCACAAATATTTTTTTTCGCTTTCAGTTGAGAAATAGAACAAAAACAAACTTGTTTGTGTTTGGTATACGACGCGTGCATCGTCTTGGCTTTGTTCTTTTCACCATTTTGCGGTTCAGTTCGTTCATTTTTACACTTGACAGCAGAAGCCGTCTTTTTTCATAAACATTTCGTTGTTATTGGGTTAAACTTCGAACCTTCTGTTGCTGGCGACGACGTAATTTTTCATTGTTTTTTTTTTGTGTTTGTCATCTTTATTTTTCCGTTTATTTATACTAGATTTTTGGAAAGTGCGCATCTGCTTTTCCACTCACAAAGAATAGGGAAAAAAGTGAGTGTAAACCGAGTGCACGGGACACTGAACAAAACATCGCTAATATTAAACAAAATATATGTTTTGTATAATTATTTGCGCTCCAACAAATGCAATTCACTCTCGCCCGCCATGCTCAAAGTCGTCCAATCAATTTTGCGGTATCATTTCCTACCGATCTATCGAACAAAATATGAAAAATAT
>NW_022595244.1:138988-150333 GCF_009176505.1 Sitodiplosis mosellana
GTTTTGTAGCCTAAGAAAACAAATTCATCCATTGCAATGAATTTTATATGATGATCGATCAAGCGTACACTCTGGCATTTCTTTGCATCCTGATTAACAGCTGTTGGATGACAACAAATATGCAATAGAGTCATTTTAAGCTGGATTAATAGTTCAGAATCTCCCAACTCGTCTTTGAAATTAATAATGGAAGCGCACATTCGAGTAGAAAATCGACGGTTCAGATTTATTAACAGTAAATGCATATTTTATAAGCTTATCCCATCCAATGCATTCAAAATAATCGTCCATGGCAATGAAAGGAATATTTTCTTATATATCGATTATGTAATCTACAGTAATTCATTTAAAATGAGTGTGTGCATTTAATATAAGCAGGACCATAACAGATTTCCATATATTTTCAATGTTCATCGACATGAATGATCCCAATTATAAACCAAAGCAAGCCAAAAACAATCCGATTTTCCGTGTTGTTGTTGATTCAAAATACTTGCAAATTGCATTTGTTGGAAAACCAACTGTTTGCCATTTGCATCACACGCTCAGCAAGCACTTCTATGCATTTTCGTCAGCAATCTTTGCGGATTTAAGGTCTTTTTAATACTTCAAACATACGGTTGAGCACGAATAGTCAGATTTATCAAGAAACAAAAAATGGATACACATTGCACATGCACATGCACAACCACATTCTAACGCAAACGCAATAAAGCTTAACCCGATTAAAAAAGTGATTTCATATCATAGAGATGCACATATGTTTGCGGCATAAATGTTAAACAAACTGTTCAAATACCGAAATTCAGCTAAGCCTCTCGATTTTCTTCGTTTACTTTGAGATAAAACCGAGGATGGAACAACTATCCTCAAAGAAAAAATGAATGATGTGAGTTTCAAATGCAGTACTCTCTTAAACCAATATTTGCAAGTGAAAAGTAACCTCAGGTTGAGCTCACTAACGCACACAGAAAACGACAAAAAATCCGGTGCTCTTTTATTCCTTTGAGCTCGTATACGTCGCTTTCAATTTCTTTCGGTCGAATTTCACTGGCAGCCACGCAACACAATTATAAAGCTCACAGCATTTGAACAACCAAAAAAATCGAAACCAATTTATTTTCAAGCATTTCGAAATGTGTTTTTTTTGCGCTCAAATAACAACAAGAAAGAAATAAATAGAACCCATTGTCCTATCGATGTGCGCCGCTATTGATATACAAAAAAACAGCTGCCGTCATAGACACGCATCTTACGGGATCGAAGAAGCAAAAAAGGCTCCCTCCGAATGAAAGATGAAAGTAATAATAATTGAAATTGTCCAATAACTTTCATGTGCCGATAAAAAAGTGAGGATTGGTCATTTTATACGATGTTACTTTCGTCGTAAAATTAGTTTTTTTTTTCTTCTCTCCTGTCGAAAACAAAAGTGTTCCATCGTAACGCAATGGGTCGTATCCACGAACGGCTTATAGTTATAGTCAATGTTAAATCTACCCATAAATTCTAGAGGGAAAGAGAGCAAGAAAAAAACCAAGAACAGAAAAGAAAAAACCGGTGAAAATGAAAATGGATTCACTTTTGGTTTTGCCTATTTTATGTTTGCTGTGTTTTTTGTGTGTCGTGGTTGCCTCCCATTGAATGCGTCCCATTTAGCGCGTCGCATCTTCAGCGTAGCGCCGAACACCATAGAACGGATTGGAAATCGAAGTACGAGAAGAAAGGTCAAATGGTTTTCGAGCAAAATTTTATTGGAATCCAACCTAATCTGCTTCGATTACATGTGTAAATAAATTTGCCAATGAAAACGAACGAGAGGGACCATGTGTTGGATCATTTGTAGTTAAGTTCATTGTCTTTTTGTTTTAGTTTTGTTCATTCGACCGTGTCCGTCTTGCACAAAATGTTCACATGAATTGAACTGACACCAAGTGTTACATGTTTGATCAAATCAAATTGGATGTATGGTGTGAAAAGTTAAACGTTAAAAGTTAAATGTTTTGACGTGACTGTGTGACGACAACCATGGTGGTGCAGCAACCCATGAAAATTGGAATAATCACTTTGGTTTTTTTATCATTCAATTCGTAGACGATTCGAATCGAATGACATTTTCAAATAAATGGCTTTCAAGAAAGAACACAGAAAAAGCGAGCACATTCAAATTGCCGTCATTATATGCCATTTGATTGGATGCAGGAAACGAGTTGAAATGGTAATGCATAACAATGGAGTTGGATTTCGCTGACAGACAAAAACCCATCGCACTAATTCCGAAGAATAACAAATCGCTGAAAGCAGCAATTTTCACGTGTGGAAAAACAGACAATGCCATTTTGTGCAGATTGTTATCGTTACCGCGTGTATGTGTGTGTAATTCAACACAATTGACGGAGTAATTATGTGCTCTTATCTCGCTCTGCCATTTTGCCGCGTGTATTGTTATCAACTGGAAACGGAAACGATGAAGGAACAAAAACCGCATCAACACAGCAAGTTGCTTAAAGCAACGCAGACAAAAAAACGTGATGGAAGTGAGTTGATTGGTTATAATTTATCAGACAAATAGCCAATCAGGTTTTCCATGGTTGCTATTTTTGCCGCCACCGTTGCCACCACCGTTGCCGCCGACGACGATATTGTGTGCATACTAAGTTGACTGAACACAAATCAGTCATTAGTCATACGTGGAGTACCATTTCCCGTAATGAATATGTCAATGTAATAACATTCAATAAATCTTCATTGAATGGTTTTGCTACTGTGGTTATGTGTTTGTGTTTTTTTTTGCCAGATACCCAACGGGGAGAAATTCAAGGTACAATAAAATGATAAATGTGAACTTCGTTTGAACTGAAAAATCTTTACCACTCCGGTGATATTCCGGTGCAGGTGAATAATTGTCATATTTATCGCTCTATCGCTTGATATGCACAACAAAATGACTTTGTACCATATGATCCGCAATATTTGATACGAATTCGACATGCGATGTGTGTTTGTGCGCTCTCAGGAAGCACACATGTAAATATTGATCGACCAATGACCAATGCCATGAACGGTTCGAATGTGGCCACGGGGATAGACCAGACGTATTTTGATCAATCCGTAAAATTTGTTTACCACATCGTTTGATGGATTAACATTTGAGGTACCGTTTGCATCATGATTTATTCTCAGATTTGATTGAATGCTCGGTTTAAGTGGTGAATGCCTGCGGTTCTATATTTTAACCCCCTCGATAGCGAGGGAGAAGGAAAAAACAGTTCACATACGTTTTTGTTGAATCCAAGCAGCAGACGTCGTTAATGTATGCTATCTAGACAGACAGTTTAAATGAGTTGGGTCGAAAGCTAATCTAAATTTATTGGAAAGTGTGAGTTTTTGAACGGGCCTTAGCTATTTTTCTAATTACAAAAGTCCCACATGATTAGGCTGGTTTAGTTTGTGCTTGAGTTTTGCTTTGAATATAAGCTAAATGTAATGTCGAAAATCCTAACTTAATTTACCATTTAATTTGCATATAGGTGAAAAAATGTGAAGTTTTCCCAACTTTTATCTTTCAAGGCTGACAACAACGATTGTGTGTTGTTTTTGTATATCCAGCTATCGATTTTCTGGCTGTGGATTGAATTTATATTTTTATTTTGGCACATTTTGCAACAATTCTTCTGTATATCCGTGCCAAAGCGTGCGAGCTTACATTCTCAAATCGATAAGTGCACTTTTCTCTCGTTCTAACGCTCTCACAATATCGATGATTCGATAGCATGATAATGTGAAAAGTAATATCGACAATGTGCATTCGAATTTGTATAGATGGGGACGTGTTCCGCAATGTTCATGCATCAGATCCATTTAGTTGGGTTTTTTTATTTGTAGTATCTCACATTGCCACATTTTTTTCCTCCTTCATCATTGTTCTGTTTTATAGTCAAGTGACTTTCATAGTTTTAACCGGTTTGTTTTTGTTGGTGGTGGTGATAGTGCTTCTGCTGCTGCTCAGGTATGCGGCGCACGTGATGCACAACGAATTTGTTGGCATTTTCTCTCTTTCATGTATGTGTGTTTTAGTTTGAAATTTCAAACAAGCATAATCAAAATGTTGCGCATCCAACCTACTCTCATATTCCATGTCATTTACTTCGTGAAAGAAAAATATACGCCGAAAAAAAACACGAAAACTCAACGGATTGTGAAATGTTTAACGAGGCAAACCTGTTCACGGAAAAAGTATTTTCTCTATATTGCGACGCCAATGACATCCGTAGTTTTGTGATGGCAATTTATAAATGCGATAGATGTGAGGGGAATTCTAAAGCACATACTCACGACACCCGATTGCATCGTCGAGCAGCAGCAGCAGCAGCAGCAACAGCACATCATCAAGTTATAAATGATGGTGAATTACAAGTTGAAAATACCCGGTTTTTTTTACTTTAAAAAAATTATATTCGAACAACGAAGTACTTTTACAGCGGTAATCCATCTGCAATTCATTTCAACGCGTGCTTCATTTCGGGGAATTTCACACGAACTTCCGTAAAACTATATTAAATTCATATGATGATTAATTCAAGCAGATGCTTCGAGTTGAAATTATTTATCTGCGCGCCAAATAGCAAACAGTCTCTATGGAAACTGAAAACTGGTGGATTTGTGCAAAGCCATCGTTATTATTAGTTCTACTGCATCATAAATTGCGATATGAAACCTACACCCACACACCTTTCACATTTGATCGTGATGATGTATGATTGAAAATTATTTTCTGCTAAAAATGATGCATTTTAGCCATTTTACATTATTCATTCTATGTCAAATGGGTTTTAGTAATATAAAGAGTGCTGTCTAGCAGAAATATATTTCAATTTCATTGCAACAACGGTTGAAAAGAATGACTTTAATTATACCAACCATGTGGAAAATATCGGAGGCATTTATATCATCATTGTTCTTTGTCATTTAATTGAATCCGTCTGTCGGGGAATTTTCTCTGATATGCAGTATGATTAATTCAAGCACATTGCAATCACTAAGCAGTATCCGTTTTACGTACGAGAAATAATTTCTCTTCATAATCTCATTTCGTAATTTCTTTTCAGAGCTCATCGTTGTCGTTTTTATTAATCGCGTTGCGTCTGTCGCTAGGGGCATTTCTCACACAAAAAATTTGAGCAAATGTGCAAAAATGTTTATTATTTCTTCTTTTTTATTGAAATTGTAAGAAAATGTACTGAAATGACGATATTGCTTGAATAAAAGTGTTCTGGAAGTAGGTTTTAGTGGATCTCAAGGATCGTTCAGAACTGCTCCCGATTCTGGAAGTGAGTTTTGGTGGATCCTCAGGATGGACCAGATCCGGTTTGACAATGCCCTGGCCCATCCTGAAGATCCACTTCCAGAACCGGGAGCAGTTCTGAACGATCTTTGAGATCCACCAAAACCCACTTCCAGAACACAAGTTCAGTGTAAATGAACATTTATTTACACGAATTGATAAAAATTGATCGAATCGGACCGAATGGAAGAAATTTTTCAAAATTTATAAGAATGCATTCATTCTTTTCGTGAGAAATGCCCCTAGGACTGTCGTTCGCTTATGAATGCATCTAATGATAACAATAATAAAGATCCACGCCTCCAACGGGAATGTACTGGAAATATGTGCACGTGCATGGTTTTTATCACCCAAAGCACTCGAAAGCGCTTCCGTTCGAATCGAAGTTTCACATATTATCGTAAAACTCGCAACAGAACGTCTGCTCGTGTAAAGTGTGCCAAATGTCATTGTCACAACATCGCACAGCAATTTTATTTCACATAATCGAAAATTAAATATAGATCCAGTATAAAATGGTTCAGATTTTTGTGACCGAAATAACCATAATACATTGAGAAAAAAATAAATAACGTCATTAAATGCGATATTCGGTGAATGCGATGTCGCACAAAAGCGAGCTCTGGGCAAATTTGCGGACACAACAAACATGTTAACGAATCGTTACAGGTCAGTTAGTCGCTGTGGCGCAAACATCTGTGTTCTCCCAATTCAAGTACACTCTTCTTTTCTCGGCTTTGATTCGATTATTGTAGATGATTTCGAGTAATTTTTCATGCCAGCAAAATAACAAAGTCTCTAATAATTCCTCCGTGAATTTAATGAATGTGTTCATCTTTCCAGGCGAATACAATGCAGCAGCGGTCCCTTTATTTTTTGTATTAGTGCTATGAACAAATCTTGAGATTTTATGTGCAAAATTTTCGCAATAAAAATTCCACTGCGCCATCTAATTTTATTTAGGTGTTTATTTCTTTTGCTTTGCTTTGAACTTCCGCCTAAGGTGTTATCGGGGAAACGTCTTTTTCCCTTTTTTGTTCCACCTCATCGATCCCTTTACCCACTTTTTCACGCTTTCACGTGTATGAATGGTTTTTGCTCGAATGAACGAGTGAATGCAAACCAAACAGACGATCGGCCAAACAATGTGCGGTCCAGTTGTTTCATATTATTCGTTTAGGAATACACAGAGGCATTTCCCATGTGGCAAGTAAACAGCAAGCAAAAACGAAAACTTGTTCAACGCTCTCAATGTTGGAAAACAACGGCAACTCGATCCAGTTTCCAAGCATATTCACTCGGATAATATTTTCGCATCTCCGCCTATTTGTTGTACAAAGTCAACAGAACCAGCAAAATATCAATATTATGAAAGAAATTTTCAAACAATATTCAAGCCCAGGCGCACCAGGAAATTCTATGCTTGATTTCCTTCATTCACCACGATTTGAAGTTTTTTTTTCGAGGAGAAGCTGTTTGTGTCTCAATTCAAAAATGAACCCTGCCATTTTTCGAAGAACAAATTGAACCGTTTTTGAGCAGCATGAAAAATGTGTTTGAGCACTTTGAGAATTTTCTCTTTTGATCTACTGAGATTGATACGGTTGGTTTTAGTTGGGCCTATGAATGATAACCCAAAATCATTGAATTAAACAATTTTGACCTTTGGCAACAGTTTTTGACCTGATCATCTTCCTTCCGCTAGCATCATCTAGATAGAGTGTCACAATGAAAAGATGACTGTATCCTTGATTATATGTCGTCTACGTCCTGAGTTTCATCAAATAGTTTACGGTATTTAGTGTGTTCACAAACAAGATTTGTGCATAATTCTGAGAGGCTGTCAATTATTCAACCGTCTCCTTTCCCCCTTAAAATTTAATTCAACGTCAACTAATTATTTTGCTCACATTTAAACGGTCGTGCATTCCATATCCGACACTCACCCATTGTTTCGCAAATACATTTACAGCATAGATGACGTACAGTGGTCATTTATTTGTGTACTTGTGTTATTTATTCGTCATTCACGCGACACTTGATGCGGTTCCACAGTAAATGTCGAAAGTCACACCGTCTACAGCGTAACAAAAGAGCTATGCTCAATGGTCATGAGACAGAACATGAATGCACGCTACTCGTAACTTCATCTGTTTCACTTCTAATGAATAAATTCAACTCTTGATGGCAACTACCCCGCAACTCGGTCGCGGCTTCGAAATGGAATTCCATTCACGACCGCACCAAAGTCGCAAACAAATTATCTTCAACTAGTTGATTATATTATTAGTTCCTGCATAGAGCGAAATGTGCGAATCTGGAAAAGCTCTTGAGAATTTACGAGCAATTTTCGAAATGATTGTATGCCACACTTCCATGACCGAAATTCCGGTTTTGAAACAATAAAATGCCACGCAAATAATAAAAATTAGCACATTGGAAAAAAGGACAGAACAAACATAATCAAACCCAACAGCTGGGAAGAGAGTCCTTCAAACAATAAATTTTTGGACACAGATCCGAATAAAACACACCAACAAAAAAGCAGATGCAAGTGTTTTTTTTTTTGCTTCAGGTCATTTGCCGATGGTAATCACATACGCTTCGATGCATGGGAATTCTGTTGGATGTTGCACTAATGCCAAAACGGACACGGTTTGCTTAAAATGCTTTTTTTGCACAGTCGTTGATTTTTGGATCGTTTTTGTGATAACATTATACACGCTGAGTGCATTTTGTGTGGAAAACAAGCAACGAAAGTGTTTGTGTGAAACATCACACGCTGTTGATTTAGTACAGTCTCCTTAGATAGATAGATATTTATATGTCGAAACACGCAGACAAGAGGGTTACGATGGTTGGGTTGCATTTTAACGTGTCTGCTTTTTCTTGGCCGTCGACGAAAAACGTGTTGAATTCAAAAGGAAGCACTCTTGCTATCGTAAGTGTTATCCTTCGAGCATATTTATGTATTCAAACTATTTTGTCACACCGCAATCAACACATGTTTTCAGTATACACAGATTTTAGGTAGGTAATGCCTTAAACGGATGATTATGACACTTTTCACTGTTTTAAGCAACCAACAATTACACATTTGCAAGCAAATTTCTTCCCTCTCTTGGGGCTGATGTCCCAAAATGATGACCATTAAATTCCATTCCTGTGATTTAAACATTTATCCGAAATAAAAACAAGTAACAACATTGAAAAGGGCTCTATGTTGTAAACTGACCTATTGTTGTCACTACGTTGTGTTTCCAATTACACCTGTGATTTAAGATCTGTGTAAAATCTGTGCGAGCCAGAGAAAAATATGAAACAAATACGCAAACGGACGGAAATATCCATTTACATTTGAATGGAGCTGTATTCAGCCTGAGGATTCCCACATTTGACCAATTTACAAAACTAACCAAAAAAGTCGCACCCATTCCAGTATGCACTCCGGTTCCACTGTTTCGGTAAAGTTGTCACATGGTTTGGTTTTTGTCAGTGAAATTGAAACAGGTTTTTAGACCATTTAAAATGAAAATCAAATATCCAGCCGTGCTTCCATTTTTTAAGCTAACATTACTTCCGGAGTCCGGAACAACAGAGCACAAGAGAAATATAAATCCAAATTATCATAATGCTTTCATGGGGAAACTATTAAAAGCACCACTGTTTTTTTCTTTCTCTCTCTCTCTCTCTCACACACACACACATACAAACACAGAATCCATATTCCGAGTAAGCCTTCGTTAGAAATGAATTTTCAAATGAATGACCGAATGAAATAAGATATTTAACCGTATGAAAGTTCGAAATCAGCTTGCATGTGTTCGATATCTGTTTGCGATAGGTTCTCAATTGAATCGGTAAGAATAATCTTGACCTGCCAAATTGAGTGAAAATAAATGTGAAACATAGAGTTTTTTTTATATGGACTTTACAACAACAACTCCATATAAAAAAAACTCTATGTTTCACTTTTATTTCTACTCAATTTGACAGGTCAAGATTATTCTCACCTATTCAATTTTCAACTATTTTCAGTTCAATAACAGTTATTGCATTGACCAAGCGCCATATCGTAATTTGATTACGTAGCGTATGTTTGGAAGCCATAAAACCGTTCGATATGTTTCAAAGTGTTTTCACATCACCATTTAATTGGGTGAACTTGGACCGACACGATGTGATTAACTAAATGAAGTGAGTGTTTGCTTTCAAAAAGAGTCATTAAATGATGTGTGCTTATGAACACATTAACAAAAGCAACGTTTCCAACTCACTTTATCCAGTTAGTCGAGTCTCGAATTCATACGTTGTCGGTTCGATAGAGATGGCAACGAGTTTTCCGATCTAATTCGGAAGCTCTTGATAAAGTTTGGCTCAACATATAAAACAGTTGAACATGCAACGAAAACACCTTTCGAGATTAAACCGTGTGGGAAATTGAGCAAAATGATGTGTGACTTCCGATGTTGAACTGATTTAATTTTCAACACTACAGAATCTCCTACATGCAAATTTTTAGGAGAGAGAAAAAAGTGTCGACCATAAAAAATTTATTTTTTTGATAATTCTTCTTTTTCAAGAATTTATATGAATATTTTTCACATTTAAAGTGGCCTGAAAAAAAAACACACACTGAATCTGCCATGGGAGATTGGCTGGAAATATACGCAGAAGCCGTCGTTGCAAGGGTGCAAATGATTATGTATTTTATTTAATGTTCGCGACTTTTTGCACACTCTGTCTCGTTCGCTTGGAAATTTAAATATTACATGGGAAACGAGTCGTGCACCGCGCCGCATTCTGAATATAATATCTGTTTGGAAAATTAAACATGAAATGAAAAACATGAGATGAAACCGGCAACATAATATAGTTGGAAAATGGGATAATGTCCGGCGAATATGGTTTCGGTTGGAAATGAGACGGCTGTTCTGATGTAAAAATGTGGAGAGTGTGGCTGCACCGCAGAATGGTAAAGGAATAGACGCCCAGTGAGCGACGAAGTAGTACTGTCGTGTGTGCCACAAGCCAGCATTGTTATTGCATTGTATACCAGAATATGCATACCATTTACAATAACGTGATCGCAATTATTATGATTTAGCATAACAAGCGGTGCGAATTTTTCTTCATTTTTTTTGCTTTTGCTTTTTATGTTTTACAGTTGGTTGTCCCTCCGTGGAACTTGTGCTTAAATAAAAACGAAACAGTGTTAGTGGCAAAACCAAAGAAACACCTTATTATATCGGGAATAATAATAATTTTTGACTTCTTTGAACTACCGAACATTTTTTTCTCTTCCTCTTTGGTTTGTGGTCTGGGAAATGGTTTATCTTTTTCAGAAATTGTTCAAGGGTTTCTTTTCCGGGTCGATGTTCGGCAACAATGTTTTCATCTAAGTTTTTTTTCTCACTTTTTTCCATTCATTCTTTTGAACTCTCTCGTTCTTGGACGTTTTTATTATCTTTGTTGTTCGTTCGAAAACTTGCTTCAATTTGTTACGGTTGGAAAAAGACAACGTTCATATTGGAAGTAGATCAATGCGACCGAGGCGCAGAATACACACAGCTGATTGTTAATTCGCATTCGTAACCGCAAGCAAACTCAAATCGTTCGACTATACCATTTTCTGGCATTTTTTCTCAATGCAAATGTTTTAGTTGTTGTTTGGTGTGATGCACATTTTCCCTTGGTGGTTTATATAGAAAAAATCCATGGCAACGAGAACAAGCATGCATATTGCACATGCTGATAAAAATTAAGGAAATAACAGTGAGCAAAAAAAGCCAAAGCTAAATTTTTATAGATTGTAATGTAGTTCGTCGGTTCACGTTTCGCTTCTTTTTCCCTCTGTGTTTCACTTCTCGACTGAAAGTGGTTGCTAACGGCATTTAGGTCGCTTTCGTTTGTTTAACTACTCTTTTTCTTCTTTTTTTTGTCAACACAACGCGAACAGGTAAATGTCACTGGCCCCCCCCGGTCGGAAAAATGAAAAACCAAT
>NW_022595244.1:155333-192980 GCF_009176505.1 Sitodiplosis mosellana
CTTCATTTTCAACAGAGAAACTGGGATCAAATGTAATACTATTTTTCTAATTCGTTGCATCAGTTGAATTCTAACGGTGGTAATCCCATTCTTTTATGAGTTTGATCATAATTCCGGCAACTTCCTATTTGAATACAATTAAAGTGTAAATGATAACCGCATCCACTTATCAAACCAAATTTTCATCGTTATTTCCACGGAGAGTGCTTATTGCACGTGAATTTATGGGATGCATTAAAATTCGCATGCAAAACTACGATGCTTTTACGAGTGTTCAAATATGATGACTTCAGTTGTGAATCTTATTAGTTTGTGTACGCAAGAGAAAGTGTGCCATTTGGCGACCGAAAACTTTTCAAGCGATGACATGCAAACTTGTCATTATTATGTGGATTTTATAAGCCACGACTGCGAAACGCAACCGTGCAGAAAGCGCAGCTCAACGCTCATGATGTGGCGCTAGTGGTGGTGGACTTTTTCCGCTTCTTTTTCTTCTTCTTCTTCTCAATTCAATGCCTAAGTCCAACTGCACGTACGAAATGCGAACCAAGTTTTTCATTCGTTTGTTCCTCATACTCCCAGGATGTTTGCCGACACTGAAACTTTCAATTCAATTTTAAAACGACTCACTCAAGCGCTTTTCATTCTGAGAAGAAGAAAAGAAGAGAGAGGGAGATTGAGTGAGAAAAAAGAAGCGCTAAAAGTGGGTTAGTAAGTAGGAGCTCAATGTTGTGGCAATGCTGAAGCATCTTTTCAAGCATCCGGCATGCGTATTCAATTTTATTTATTATTAAATAATATCTCTCATTTAGCCGCATGTGTGACGGCAGCTGGGGGATATCGCAAAAGCCAACGCTGCTTTGGCTGCTGCTCATGCTACTGTTGCTGCTGCTGCTATTGCTATCATGACAGAGATAACGATAATGGCTTGTTCTGTGTGCATTAGGCATGTATAATGTTCTTTTAGTTTTCGGTCTGCCGATGTTGTCTTTCTGTTTGTCGCTTTCGCTTCGTTCACCATGTTTATGCTCATGTTTACTATTTGTTTTTGTTTTTGTTATTGGAGTAGAGAGATTCGTGTCTCTCTGTTGTGCCTTTGCCACATGTACACATACACACACACACACGCTCACTCGAAATGATTGAGAATTGTCAAAACGAATCGTGTTTTCCTTGGAAATTTAACAAAAGCAAACACACTGTAACCGAATCATTTCTCTGTCGATTTTTTGCTGCCACTTGTGCATTGCTGCTGGGACTTTTTGAGTAGCTTGGCTTTGCTTGTAACTTTTTAACAAGAAGAAAAATTCTGATTTTAATCTCAGATTCCAAACTAAAGTCCATTTTCGTATGTGAAATGACAAATGGAATGCTTTTCCTTCATACACATTCATTGCAACGCCGTCAAAAAAGTTTCTACAATATTGTCTCAAAATATTTCTAATTAGAACCAAACAAGTATTATTTATTTCATGTCAACATGATGACATCACTGGTGTCGCATCAGAGACATTTTTACGAGCATACGTTGTCGGTGAACTCATGTTTCGACTACGTCAAGCGATAATTCCACTTGAAATGTGGATGTTTTTAAAGTTTTACATGGTAAGAAATTAAGGAAATGTTAGACGAACGCGAGAGAGTGGGAGAGAAATGGCTCATTGCAAGTGTTTTAATTAAACAGGAGTTAAGTCTGTTGGAAAATGACAATTGGAATAATGACTCTCTCATCTTCACGTATTATAAGGCAAACGAGCTCCCATTTCAATCTCCGCATATGGTTTATCCAACGGCTTTTTACTTCAGCCGCTCATTAATTTAAGTGTATTGCCGTCATGTTCTTTCGTAAAACTTAATTAAAAGAAAAGCAAAAGTGTTTTTTCGACTTCCAGATTTGATATTATCTTAACCATTTCCGGTCATTCCATCATTGCAAAGCATCCATCAATTGCGTTCCGCCATAATATTAAGGCTTTTATTAGCACCCTTTTCAGTCAGCGACTTTCACTTAATACCGCCGTCTAATTGCTGGATTTCATTCATTTCCCGTTTTCACTCATACTTCCTCCACGAGTCCATACATTAGCAACTTTGTTTGTTCACTAAATGAATAATGTTGATGAGATTATGTTCTGTGGCTGGAATAACTCAATGGCTTGGTGAAAAAGTTTGGTCATCCGAGTTATGAATATATGCAAATTGGTGCTCCGCAAAAACCCACTCTCATTTGCTTGCCTGAAAAGATCTTTGGTAAAATTGATGGCACACAATTAAAAGTGGAATGAAAAATTTGGCTCCAAGTAAATTGAAATATATTAAGAAAAAGACGTAAATGTCGGCCCACGAAATCTCAAATATAAAGGTGGTAAAATGACGTGAGTTTCAGTAGAAAAAATCCCACGATTTGGATTCTTTTCAGTTTGCTCATCTCGTCTTTAGGTATTTAACCTTTAGGGTTATTCATAATTTCAAGATACACTTTGGTATAAAAAATGATGATGAGACTTTTTTGTTGGTGTTTGTATGCTTTAAGCTCTACTCTCAACGACCCGGTTCTAATTAAACATGTGATGAAGTCGGTTCTTTTTAAACAGAAGCGTAAGTGCTTTTCTTCGAACAACTCGAAGATGCTCGAAGATGTGTTGCCAACTCGTATGGTTATTCCCAAGTTGATTTATGTATGCCCTAAGCCGGTGTAGATGTTTTTTGTCGCAAAATTTCATTATATCTGACCGTTTTTCTTGTTTCGTTCGAGAAAAGTGAGTTGATATACGTCACTTCATTAAATTGTCCTTAATAAATGATCCATTTGGCATGAATTTTATCATTTCTCCACAAAAACACCCAAAATGATGATGTGGTTGCTTTTTTCTGCAACAAAAAATTTATTCATAATTTTGACACGTGGAAAACCCGTGAAAATCGGGTACGAAAGCCAATTAAATTGAGACGCTGAGAAAATGTATTGAAACAATGTGCATTTTTTGTTCTCGACTGCAATACCATTTATTTTTTGTGTAGCTCCGCTGGAATTTTTTTCTTCTCACTCTCTCGTTGTTCGCTCAACGTAACCATGTTGCATGAATAAAGGGCCCATTTTTCAATAATAACCACTTCGAACTGTCAAAGTCGATGCCAATTTATGTGAGCATGTGATTAATTTTATCAGCATGAGGTTTATTTGTTCAAGTTTTGTTTGCTTTGTGCATTGGCATCTGAAATTACTTTTGCGCGCTTTTGATATTCTAATTTTTTCGTTTTTCTCCTGTTTGAATTGTAGCACTGTATTCAGTGTCAATGGCTTTAGTAAAAGTGTAATCGAGTCGATAAATGTAATGCCATGTTATACAAGCGGCAGCGCATTTTCTGCGAACGCTTCAGCTTATCCGATATTACTAGCTTTCTGACTTAATGCCTCGCACAATATGCGAACGCAATCAAAACACAACACGATGCATTGCCACATTTCAAACGTTTTGTTATTTCACCTCGTTTTTTTTATCGCGCGCGCTGCTTTTTGACGTTAATTCCATCGGTTTGTGCAAATATTTTTTATTTCCCATCGAGCTGTTGATGGTGGTGCTGGCTGCTTTTTTTTAACTTGCCACTTTTACATTCCGCGTACGCGATTTATTATCGCGTATGAATTTTCGTCTGCAGTGTCCCATATAAGCGTATGCGTTTTTTTCTCTCCACTGCTGCTGCTGCTGTTCCGTCCACTGCAGATTTCCCTCTCGCTGTGTGTATGCAACATTTTACACGTCTCCGCGATTGTTGAAACGTTCAACTTGTGTGCGCACAATTGAATTGCTACATTTTACCAAGCTCGAATCAATCGATCTGGCTTAAGCCAGAAGAGAAACATTTCTTTGTACATATACTTTTTTCTCTCCTCATGAGAAACATTGAGAAAAGTGAAAATTTTTCGTAAAAGTCATTCAGAGTGTTTTTTATTCATGGATTATTTTTTGTTGTTCATTCAGTTGCAACTGTGTCGATTGCAATCACTTTGTGAATATTCACAAAGGGCCAATTCGCTGAAAACACAAGGAGAAACGGTTTTACATCAAACTAGAAAGTCCGTTCGCTAAATGGATTCATTTGCTCATTCAATTCGGGACAACTCATTCCGAATACGATTGCCTTTCATCCAAAGTGAAATGCACATTTAGATGTGACGTTGAATGGCTCAATTCGCAAATGAATAAACGGCCAACTAAATTGAGTTGTTCACTTTACTGTATTGCCTCCCCCTTTTTAGCATGCTGGCTGTTATTACCATGCACACTAAAAAAATAAATGTATTTCGAGAGCATACAATGACCACAAAAACATCATCAGACGCAATTCGAGCCACTTCCAAGCACACTGTACATACGCAGCAATGGCACAAAGAATATTATAGTTGGATTTTATTTCCGAAAAATGAAACGTCATGCAAGTGGTAAACAAATAAACACTTTACCAAGATTTAGAACAGGCTATGCACAATATAATATATGTTGTAACATCATCAATGTCAAGCAAACAACCAAAAGGCTGCGGAAAATGATGCCAGAATGGGAAGAACGAGCGAAAAACAAAATGCGTTTATGTGGAAAAAACATTCGGATAATTACATGCCAAGCGCCAGTTATAAATTGGTCTTCCAATTGAAAGACACAAACAGGCGCTAGGGAAAAAACGAAATGCGATTTTTCTTCTCGCACTCAAACAGAAGCACCGTTTAATGCTGAAAATGCTAGACAGCAAACTACTGTGCCTGGCTAGATAGGCACAAAAACGCACAGCTGGATTCACGCTCAATTGCAGCCAGAAAAATGCATTAGTCAAAAATGGACAGAAAATTTACCTGATGCTTTCCTGTTTTTTCTTTCTTGCCTCGTGATACTAAATGATGCATCGTTGAAAGCTCGAACATGTTCAGTCATGGTGACACCATAGATTCTGACATAGTCTGATCTCATTGATCCTGACCCCTGCTGGAGAAATTTGAACCCCAACGAATTTTTTTTTGACCCATTGACATTTTCCGACTTTGTTTCCAAAAGTGAGGACCTTTTCTTTGCTCCTCACTTTTGTTCCGAAACTGTTGTTTACACTAGATAGAATCGATTTTCAAAAGTGAGGACCTTTTTTTTCTTTTTTCCCTCCTCACTTTTTTTCCGGAACTAATTTTACACTAGATACAATTGATTTTTTTGACCCCATCATGAATTTTTGGTTTGACCCTATCTGAAATTTTTGGTGTCAGAATCTATGGGTGACACTGACAAAATGAATGAAGATAATACCTTTGAATTTAAGACGAATCGATTTTGTACTATAAAAATTGACCGGACGGAAATTAAAATTGCATAGAATGAACGGAAAGTTATCCTTAATGTAAACGGATGTACACGGAATCGATATGAATCTTTCAATAGATGAGTCTTTGAATGGCACTTGCAAAAATACAAAAGTCAACCGATTTCTTTCACTCGCATATGTGGCCGTGGTGAATATATCCCTATGATCTAGATCATCGATCTTCGTACAATTTATCTCATGAACTATAGCTACCAAATTTTATGTTCCCATTTGTAGTCGTTTTATCTGATTTCTGCGAAAGGTCATTAAATAAGCGTAATGCTTCCTTGATTAGCCGTAGATAGAATGGTGTTGCACCGAAAATTTCATCAATCGTCCATTTGGCAAGAGCTTTATGTGAGCTTTATCGATTGTTCCGGAAGTAATAAACGACATCGTGAGTAGCAAAAAGCACAATTTTTCTTGAAATTGTTACAATTTCCGTCGGAGTCATGCATTCCGGGTGCACTTCGCTTGGCGTTTGTGTGTTGTGTCGTTTAAGGGAAATAAATTGCAATGGGAAAATAATTCGTTTCTTCCCGTTTATTGCACATTAACAGCATCGGAGTTCAAAAGATGTGCAAAATATTTCGTAAAAGGAGAAAGAAAAAGAAGAGAGAGTTTTCTGCAAACTGCAATTTCCACTGAAAATTGTAATTCATTTCGCCTTTATCCCGAACAAAATATTTTTCATATTCAATTTCAACCTGTTTTCGTGTTCATTACAAACTGCATAATAGCAAAGAACGGAACGTGGTTTTGCAGTGAGATTGTGATTTTTTTTCGAATTCATTTGTGCACGAGACTCGAGGAAGCGAGCGAAAATATTAAAATACAGCAAATGACTTCCTTTGCGAGAGAAGGTACCGTTACGTGAACAGTTTGCAACAAATTAAAATATTCAATTGCAACGAGAAAAACAACGGTAACACACGAACATGAGACCAAAGTACCATAATTGCATTTGGCACAGATCTCTGCATCCGAAGTTCTGATACAGCCTCATTATTTTATGTGACTAAAAATGATGTCGGATTAACTGTTCTTGTTTTTTCATTTTATCTGCATTTAACCAATTAAATTGTAATTCCGCCAAAAGGACCATAATTGCGAGATGCACGGTTTTTTTCGTGTGTGCTGTATACGGGTTTCAAAACCTATTTACCTTTAGTTTGCCATTTTTTCTGTGCACATTTTAATGCTTCATGATTATCGCCAAACAACTGTGTTTTCCTTCGGCGACTAGCAGCGTTTATCTAGTGAACGGTTTTATGGTTGTAATTTGATGCACGTAAAGCAACGATGCTCCGTGAATGTGTTCGGTTGTATGTATTTTTTGCAGAGGTGATAAAGCAAAATTTGATTTTCGAAATCTATTTCATTTCGGGTATTTGCATATCATTACAATAAATAAGGATTACCGAGTAAATGCTGTGGACAGTTATGTTGTGTATGTATATTTTTCGTGTCTGCAATAGGAGACATTGAAACGAGACGACGTGTGCAGCACGTCCTTGTATTCAATTTAGTTGTTGCGCTCTCTCTCTCTCTCTTTCTCCCCTTTTTTATTACTTTTCCATATGAAAATGTAAATTCACTGCTGATGCAGTTTTTTTTCTCGCTACCAACAAAAAACGCGCCAATTCGATGGTTTCGACGAGAAGAGAAAAAATTGCTTTCAACTTGCGGCAATAACCGTTTCAAATAAACTACAACGTTTTATTTCATTAAATCCAACACGTCATTTGGACCGAAAAATCCTTCGTTAAACTCGGATTTTGATATTTTTTCTGGGCAAATATTTGAAGTGAAATAACCAAACAAACCTGAACAACGGAAAAATAGGAGCAATTTTCGAAATGGAAAATAAAAATAAAATAAACGAAAGCATGAAAATAAAGAAGATAAATACCGTGATGATGGTGAAACAATGGACAGAGTGGAATACAAAAAAAAAACTGTGCATTGCATAAAAGATACGATAAAATTTGTTGTTTATTGTGGCCAAAAACTAAAATAATTCCGGTGGACTGAACGAATTAAAATAAAACACAAGCATTGGACTAATAAATTCTGTGCGTAAATTATGTCAACAATGGAGAAATATTTGTTATTTGATGTAGTTTACATTTTAGTTTTCGCCCATCCCCACATTTTTAATAGAATATGGCCGGCGATGGAAAATTTACGATGCGGTTTTTATGTTGATGATTTTATCTCATCACATTACGAGGTGGCCATTGTGGTGTGCTGCCCCATTCATTGCCATTTAATATTAATTATTGGAAGCCGTCATTTGTATTGAAACCGCCGAAATTAACTAAAAATTTACACATTAAAATGACCAAACCATTTGCAAGAATTCAATGTCCAAACATAAACTCAATTTAAATTGGGATTTTGGTTCAAATGGAATCGTTGTCGCTTTTTTTCTGCTGTTGCACAATCTACCCATTTTTCATCATATTTCAATATTGACAACGTCACCGCATCTTTTTTTTCGCTCTCTCGTTTCTGACCAAGCCATAACGTTGATCGGATGTGAAAATCCTATTCATTTGTTAGCACATATTTGGTTCACATTGTTCCAGTTTCACACCTTTTCACATAGCGGTTAGAAGTTTTTGCCCAATTCGTTTTGACCCAATTCTTATTTGCTCGTATCTCGATCCACGGTTTTTGGTTGCACGTTTTTTTTCCCTTCCCTCATCGAAACATAAATAATAAAAGCCAATAATTTTCACCATCAAAACTTTGTATTTGTAATATCATAAAAAATTGGGCACCATTTTTCTCTCTCTCTCTCTCTCTCTCTCTCTCTCTTTCTCTCGTTACTTTGATGATGCGGTAGAGTTTGAAAATATTTCACAACGTCATTTCGATTTTGTTGTAACTTTTGACGATACTTCTACCAAATCGACGCATTGAAGCATAAAGGAAGGGCAATGCCACTGGCGCAGAAAGAGAGCGGAATAAACATAAAATGAAACACAAGTATGAGCTGGACAGAACAGAAAAAAAGAGTGTCACCAAAACTTTATCTCCATTAAATTGTACAAAAGAGTTGATGATAGTTGCGAAGACTTTCGATACGTGACATCTTTGAAATACCCGATATTAGGAGGAACATATCAAATAAATCAATAAGGAATCGAAGAAGAAGTGTTGAGCAGTTTTTGGGATTTTTGTACGGATTTTGATTATCATAATTGACATAAGACTATTCAAATTCGAATCGACGCTTCGCCAAAAAATTGACACTTCAACGGGGAATATTCTGTTATAAAAGCATAGTATCTGCGGCTATGGTTGGTGAAGAGAATCCTTTTTTGTCGGATCGTTGATGCATGCTGTTTGTTCTATAACTGTTTGGTGGATTCATCTGGGCGAAAGCACTTTTTGTCGGCTAAAGTGGTTTTTCCGGTGGCATTTAAAATCGTTTTTATTGGCAATTCCAGGGAAAAGAACCTTGGTTTCATGTGTAAACAAAAAAGCATAACAAATAGTTTGCATTTGCCATAAACACACACAAAAACAGTGAATTGTTTTATCATACCGAATGTTTGACTGTATGTTGTGTTTCATGCACGATGCAAACTACCGAAAAAACACCATCGTTGAAATAGAAAGAAAAAACTAACAAACAAAGCAAATCGAACATAACCCAACCGTAACCGAATTTAAAATGCAATCGCATTCACCGAAACACAGAACCGAGTTTCACAGAAACGAGTTTAGAGGGTACATCGCCGACAGAAACGAGATATCACGCGCACGAACAACAAAAAAAAAACCGCGACTGACGGAAAACATAAATTTGAATGGCAAAAAGGGACGTTTACTTGGCGAAGAGTAAAAAATCGAAAATAAAATCTTGTTTGATGACGAACCCACATGCACAGCCATTCAGAATGAATATTGAAGGCAATAGAATTCCAAAGTCATCGCATTCAATTCGAATGTTGCCAATTCAATATTAGCTCAACGGCTCACAGTTGGCAAAATATCAAAATGGAAGAACATCGATGTTTCAACATTTCAATTAGGCATGTGTGGTAAATTGAAACAAGCCGAATCTATTCTCGACTTCACCGTCCCTAATGTTATTTAATGTTCACACAGTTGGAAATGAAGTAAAACGGCAAAGCAAACGCTGGAATCGAACACATACACATTTAATTCAATGAAAATAGAACACACACACATTCGCTTCAAGTCGAAGTAAGTTCCTTGCTTCTGGAAAAGAGTGAGCTCCATGGGGCGTCAAATTTTCCGATGAAATCGATATTGCAACTTGATTAGTACATTGAAACTAAAAAAATTTACGAATACATTGGTATGTCTCCGAACCAATTATATTGACTAACGAATTTTACCGAAGCAAATATTGACACGGGAATCAAAGTTATATTAGTTGCGACCGTCATATCGTTCCTCTCATTTTTATTCCATAAGAGTCACTTTTCTTTCAGTGCACGAAATATTGCAGATTCCTTTTTTCGTCATGCTTTGAAGATCAAAAGGTGATATGACTTTGGAATTGGTCGAATTACCTTTCAAAATTTGCCTTAGTTTCATGAAATTCCTCTGGGAATCAGAAGCATAACCTATTTGCCACGACATCATTTTCATTCGAACGGATGCGACAACTTTTAATGAAATTATTTACGAATGAGAGCGCACCTGTTTGTGTAGGCCATTCAAAAAAGGAGGAATGTTTCGTTTAACTTTGTGATGAATGGCATAGAAGGATATGGAATGCAGCCCATAAATCGTGTGGAAGCAAAGCTTACGGATAATAAAAAGGCCACAAAATCAAGGTCAACCATCGGAGCACGTGTTATGTAAAGTATGTTGTTTTTAAGGGTTTAACAAATGATAATTTAGGCCTCCCGCATTGGTTGCGTCACTGAAAAATTTACAATTACATTTACATGATATAAATGAACCATTGAACCATATCATGTGTAACCATAACTTATGATTATGCATATATCCATTTGACTATGTGGCAGAATGTTATTCGACTCGTGTGCCTTAAATATGCAGACGTTTATCCACTTATGTGCGTAAACACAATCTTTTTTGATTTAAATAAAACTTCGATAATCTGTTGAGATTAATGGTTTGAATCGAACGTGTTCAACATACTCGTATTCTTATGTCAAATGTTATGAAATTGCAGAAGCAGATCAAATGATTGTTTAAAGCGAAATGAATCGTTTAAGCGCATTGAATGCAATTTTGTATTGAATTACCCGGCAAACTATTGTCAACAGAAAAGGAACGCAACATTACTGTACAAAATACAGAATGACAATATGGAAGCGAGCTCAAATAAGCAATTTTATGCATGTTGATAAGCCAACGAAACGGAGAAAAATTCAATATTGTGTTCAACTCTGTTTTCTCTATCACATTTTTTTCTGTTTATACAATAGCTCCCGATGAGAAACAGTTTTGGATGGTAGTTTCGTGCTTGGGAGCCATCGTAGTCTTGTGGGATTAATAATATATCGCGAATTAAACGAAAAAATGTAAGCAAAGTGCGGGGAAAACTTGTTATTCGACGTTTTTTGCTTTATTTGTTGTTTGTTTTGAAAGAGTCGAAGTTGTGTCATGTGGATTTTCCTGGAAATAGAAAGAAAACACACAATATTTGCTGCGGAATAAACAAGATATACAAAAATAGACTTCAAAATGAAATGGAGAGATAGAGGAGGGACAACTTTGTGAACGTCTACCATTCACGTATGAAGTACATTTTGTCGCCTTGGTAAAATGTCTGTCATTCGATTCGTCACAATACGTTTCCAGAGCGAATGGCGTCGTTTCGGAATGGTTTTGGTGCTAAGTTTGGGTTTGAAAAATGCAAAATTGAAGACTTTTCCGTCGTTCACCATTCGACTTTTCTCACGACTCGCATCTATTCACATCTGTTTTTCATTTAATTTTCGAATAAATGTGTATCTCTTTCGCAAGCTTAACATATTGTGAAATGGATTTCAAAGCATCGCTCCTCGTTGATGTTTTCCTTCCCACCAGATCAACATGCACATGCAATTTCGTCTCTTTTTTCGGTATAAATGCAAACTGAATGTTTCATTTCGTTGGGATCAACAACAACAGCAACGACGGGAAAAAACGACAGGCAAAAAAAGAGATACAATTGAACCAAGTTTATATATTGTATGTTCATATTTTCAGTTCAATTACAAATTAAAGCCAAACAACGCGACGGAATCAAGAGAAGGGGAAAAAATGGGAATTGTGTAGTGCAGCCATTTTCGATGCGAATGGATAGATTGGAATAGGATACAAGTTCGATATGCCATTTCCGATGCGTCGTTTGACAGCAGTAACAACAATTTATTTCCACTTTGTGATAGAAAGTCGCTTGCAGCAATTTCGAGTACTCCTATCGATTTCGATGAACAACAAATACGCTCCCATGAATGGTTCGTTTACGTCAACCTTCTCTCACTCGCTTTTTGTCGTTCGCTCTGTGAAAACGCTGATGATAGCGTGGCAAGAAAAAAAATCGAAAAAATAGAACGCAAGAGTATCCAAGTCAACAGCATAGATAACACGGAAATGAAATAAAGTGAGACATTCGTATTGCATGCGCTTTTTTCTCCGTTTCCTCCAGCCATTCATTCACAATGATGATGTATTTAAAGGGACGACGTTTCTTTTTTTTCTAGTCGAAACCCGATAGAGCTGTTCTTGATGTTGCTCATTTCTATGTGGCATTGCCATGCTAAATGGCGGCACCGACAAAATAGAAAATACCGATTTTTTCTACCGCTCGTACATTGTTTCGCACTTCCTTCAGATTTGTTGTGAGATAATTTTTTTTCGCTGCTGCTCGTCAGATATCTTCGTTTCAGCGAGAGAGGAGAGGGAGTGAAATGGAACAACCTGAAGCCATGAATAATGTTTCGGGTGCTAGACCCGTAAACAACCATCATGAATTCAATGCACGAGATAAAGGATTATGTTTTTAAGCTGTTTCGACAGGGTTTGTCGCATTTTACCGTGTACTTCTAATGATAAACAAATGAACTTAAGTAACAACAAGCAACTCAGTTGTACTTTGAATTTCATTTACGACTTTCCATCTCTCGCTGAATACGGGTGTCGGTTTTTTCTTTTCATTCTAAGGCCAAATATATATGCTCACCTCAAAAGCCAAAAACACAGAAAAAACAACTCGCTCTTCACTTTGTGTGAAATGTGAGAGTATGTTTTCATATATTTTTTTCTCTGATGAGCGCGAAATCATCGGTGTTTTTGTTTTCGCTTGTAATTACATCAGCCATAAAAGGAAGTAATTTTGACGGGAACATCAAAATGTTATGCACGGCACACAAATCGCGTTTCACTAAAACTTTTTCGCAAAACTTTGCTAATTTAATGAAAACGCGTGATTTGTTTACGATCTGATACACTGTGTTTAGTGCACTAGTTTGGTTCTCTCCTATCGATGAGAGTGCATTTAGTATTACTAAATTAGTAATGAAAAAGTCACATGTCAGTCACAAACACTCTTGGGAATGTAATGTTATTTCGCTTTGCGTGGCAGGTTTTGGCTGGTGTAGAGGCACCGTTTTTTTTCATAATTCTCGTCCATATTAGTCTTTCAACATTGTCATGTAACTTTGACTGGATTTGTTCCGGTTGATTACAACACAAAAGTTCACCATTTTTTCAACTACTCCAAACAGCGAGAACTTTGAATGACACGCCAATTTCAATGGGCCCGAACTTGAAAGCATTCACGAATAATTTCAATTTGATTAGATTAAAAATTCAACATGAACAAACTAAACAAATCGAGTTTTGCTACTGCGTTGATTTGTTTTGTAAACACATTTGTATTTGTTATTCGGCTATTGTGTGTGTGCCTGTGTATGCCTCTTTCTCTCTTTCGTTTTGAAATTGGAATTTCCCGTCAGCACGAACACACACGTTGAATGTTGTGCAAAATGTGATGGTGATTGAAAATGCGCTTTCGCATCTTGTTGAAAACACATTGCGACAGCGTGGGCGTATTATGCTCTCCGGTTATTGTCACAGCTCTTTGTTCGGGCGAAATGAGTGTATTCAGGAAACGAATTTAATTTAAAATGGAAATACACACTGCAGATTGCCAGCAATATGTGCTGCAATGCTGTGAAATGACAACGAATTAGTGAAAATTGTGCCGTAAACACACAGCAAGAGAAAGAAAGAGAGAGAGAGAGAGAGAGAGAGAGAGAGAGAGAGAGAGAGGGGGAGAGTCCAATTCCAAATTGAGAATGTACTCACTCAGTTGGGAAACCGTTCAGAGATTGTGCAGAAATTGCAGATGCGCTGTATCATTTCGTAAACAATGGAAAATAATATTCACGTAAGCGTATACAACACGTGGATAAACAAAGGCTAGAGAAATCAATTTGACTTTTTTTGTCTGAAATGGAGGATGCCAACATGCTTTTTTAATTATCGACTTCTTGCGAATGGATTTTCACTGCGCGAATGTTGCAGCAGATTTTTTCCATTTTTAAGCGAATATCCAATTGTTGCGAAGAAACAACCACACCTCGCAGATATTCTTATATAACCGTGTTGTGATTCAGAAATCTTCAAAGGAAAACAAAATTAATTATTTCTTTTCTCTTGTGTTTTCCTCAAATTAATTTTTCTTCTCAAATTTCATGTGCCACCAAGCTGGAAGCGGAAAAATACATAGTTTCGGTTAAGATTTTTCATATTATTCCAACAGAGGCAGCATTTTCCCTTCTGGTTTTCTAATCATTTAAACCATGTTTTCGTATCTTTCTCCAGGTTCCATGTCGTGAACCAAATTGAATTTATTCGTTGCATTTTGCTGTGGAAAGAGCTGTCACGTTAAACGTTGGCGACTTCATCGTTTGGTTTTGCAATTTTGGATTACCTTTCATGAGCATGAGTTCCGCTTTTCAACTCATGGGAAAAGACTGAGTTGTGCACGCTCTCATGAAAATAAAAATGTTCAAAAAAGTCATTTCTCGTAGGAATGTCATCTAAATCATGTTATGATTTCGAATTATTTTATGGCCTTAAAACGCGCTGGAGGATAATTTTTCCGAAAGCTGTTGGTCTGCCGAAAGTGGATGTCAGCTTCATTTGACAGGAAAAACAAATAGAAATGTTCCAAATCGGACATTTATGCACACGCATAAAAGTCGTAAAGGAAACTGAAACTCGCTAATTGGATATGAATTTTGAATTTGTCAGTCAAGGTCAAGTGAAATCTAAATGTTACTAGCAGCCCTAAAATCTGAGCAGTCAAGGTGCAAAAGTTTTTGTTGGCTTTTTCTGGAAGGTGTCAAGAAAAAAATTAAATTCCTCTTCGTTGTCGCAAGGTGACACTCTCAGCGAGTGACATTTTATTGAAATGTCTTTTCCACTTCACGAAAATCTAATCGAATTCTTTTTATTCGATTATGTTTGGCTTGCGTTCACAATGTGAAGTAAACAACGGGTGGGGGGAACAATGTTTATGCGATTTTAAAGCTCAAGGGCACACTTGTTTGTAAATATTTATGTATTTCATGACACGTTTTGTAATTCTTTCATACATTTTTTTTCTTCTTCTCCTTTTTGTATCACTTGCAGACATCATACTTGAAGACGGTTGTGTATCTGCGGCTTAGCGGAAATCGCTCTAATCACAACACGACGAACAACGAACAAAAAAAATTGTCGAAATAAAAAGACTCAACGAAGAAAAAAAAACTTCCCGACAAAAACGCACCGAAGGGAAAGGTATCGCGTGAAAAGTGGAGAATAGCAACATTGTCTCCGGCAAAACGGTATGTTCTGGTTATTTTTTTCCCTTATCACGTGTTGATGCTGACTCTTATGCGAAGCGAAGTGTTCACTGTTCGTATAAAAAATGAGTCATAAAATATACTGTGTCATTTGCGGAGTTTTGCAACCGTCGGATGTAAGTTATCACTTGAAATGGTAAATAAGCGCACGTCAAACTCCTATTAATCAGCTCATTTTTACGTCAGTACGGCAACGGAACATTTTAAATGACTTCAAATGGAGATAGCCATACATTCTCCGTTTCCCACCACCATAGAAAATCTGAATCGAAGTTTCGTTTGCAGAAAGAAACAGCTTCGAACTGACAATTTCGTTAGTTTTATTCACATTTTAAATTATTCATGGACACATGAATGTTTTGATTGTATCCATTCGTCACAAAGTCGATTGTTATACCAAACAACTGTAATAAAATGTTCAGGTCAACTATGGGAAAAGTTTGCTTTAATAACAAACGCGTTCATGCATAAACACAATTTGTAACAACTTGGAATCTTACATGCGAGATGAGTTATTTGTGAACAAATAATTATATTTGAACTATAATTCACCGCTTCTATTATTTTTCAACTGTTTAATTTGTTGTTGAAGAATTTAATTATGGTTACTTAAATCGATTTTCACTTCACTCGAACACTCCATTATCAAACACATTCAGTGTTTGGAAAAGTTGTTCGATAAATCAAATCAGTTTTTCAAATGAGCATTTTCCAAGCTCATTTTCTGGCACTGTTGACATATGGCTTGACATTCGGGACGAAAATCGATTTATAGTTAAATGATAAGGGCACACGGTTTCACCGATTATGATTGAACGAGAAGAAAAAATCAATTAAAAAGTTTTCAATCAACTATTTCAGAATCAATTTCAGTCGCATACGTGTATCCGCTATGAAATCGGTTCAACTCATTTGAGAGTGCCCTATCCGGGGAATGTATTCCCACCTTGCAATGGGTGTATCCCTCATGGCTACCGATAAAATTTACTCTTTATTAGTTACTCGTGACTGTTGTAATATATTGAACAATCAACAAAGGATTTTCGCTTGAACCACATGGAAAATAGCCAAATAGCTTACATTTTGCATGCGTATTTGTTATGTTTATTGTTTAAAATATTTCATAACTGTTGTGGTTGACCGCTACTCGATGCACAAAGAGATTTTCAAACAGGTAACCGTTTTAGAATACACTGCATTTATGTGCGCAATAATGTTCAATTGAATTTTTGAAAACCAAAGCCATTGAAATGTATTCGATTGAAGAGAATCAAATCTAGCATAGCGTTGTGGTTCTCCGTTAAAATTACTAGAGCTTCAGCGTGCTTGTGTCCTTAACATACCATAGTTGGAATTTGATGTAGACCGTAAAATCACAGGAGTAATTATGTTTAACCGTATGCACAGTATGCATTGCATAGAGTGTACACAGTCACATGCGATGCAAAAATGCAATACGGCACATCCAACATAGTATTTGTTCTGCCTCAATATTCGAAATCGAACGCAGATGGTATACCCACTAATTACAACGCACACGATCGATATGAAAGTATATTCATTTCCATCATGACAGTCGATGAGCAGCAAAACGTATTTGTATGGGAGATGTGCTCGCCAAATAAGGAAATGCCGGTTTGACCTGAAAATACTGAGTATTATTGCCAGCGTTTGGATTTCATTACACAGATTTATTTCTTGGGTTAGGCTAGTTAGTGGATTTCTTTCCGCCGAAAATTCTTTCGACAATAGGAAACTCACCATAATTTCTGCCTTAATTAACGAACTATTCATCTTACTTATGTCGATGAAGGAAGAAGCGCAAAAATGTTTGATTAACCAAAATGTAGCGCATTGAATTTGTATCGAGCTGATTTGTGGAATATCCATGAACAACATCCGAATCTCTTTCTAATTCAGTGAATTTCGATTGCATAAGAATTTGGGGGCAAAAAATTGTTACCGATATATCCCTTGAGTGAAATGAACGGAGGAAACGAGAATTTCATCGGCCGCATGAAAATGCTCAGCGCCTGATTTGTGGTCGTTAAATCGATTCAAGAATATACAGTTCGAATCGCATGAAAATAAATGTCGGTTTTTACAGTCTGAAACATTCACGTGAAATATTCGCTCTCTCTCTCTCTTAATCTCGCTTATACACTCGCTAGCATTGAGCAACGCATTTATATTAATTTTATGGGCAAAAGTAATATCTCGTTGTCGGTTTGGGGTGAAAAGCGAGCGATGGTAATTTATAACATGAAGTCAAATACAAATGAAAACGATGAAGCCGATGCGAATAGACAATGCCAGCTTAGACATTTACTTGGATGGCGCTGAAAATCAACCATGAACAGGCGGCAGGCAAGCTAGCATGTCCATACGATGTGTCAGTAGCATATCAAATGCCATTACAGTGTGATAGGCTTTGGTGATCGAAAGTTAATTTTATTGGGCCATTTTGTTTTCGGCGCCTTCGCAAATCACGTGCTCACAATGTGTCTTTTGTTTTATTCACTCGCTTAAAATATTGGATTTTCATGGACATAAATTTATCCGGAAATCTGTGTGTATGTGAAAATGTGGCAAAAATTCCGTTTCACTACGCTGCGCTTTGTGAAATAATTTATTGAAATGGATATAAGGTGGCCTATTTTCTGACTGTGCTATTTACACACAGTGGACGGACGAATGGCATCGATTTCCAACGACCAAAAACATATTTATCTTTGTAATTGATAACACACCCATGCAATCACGTCCAAACATGGGTTCAACAATAAAACTTAATATGACATCCGAAAAACATGGGCTTCCATGTTATTTTTAATGCTTAAATGCCTATGTCATCTAATGTACGATTCGTTCAGTTGGAATCAATTTTTTTGACACGAGCCAAATGGGTTATTGACATTTATTGATATTGAGCTCTTATAATAACAGCTGGTTGAGCATGGTTCTTATTGGAAAATAGTCAGGTAGTAATGGCTATTCATTGAAAAAGTTTTTCATTTACTGTTGCCATCATGAGTAGCATTCAGAAAGAGAAATGCATTTTATCCATATGATTTTATCCGAAGCTTCGGAAGTGAATCTAGGAAAATCGCTTTTTTCCACCATGAAATGTGTTGAATCATGGGAACAAAAACCTTCTATCTAAGACCAAAGCTAATTTAAACTTCATGAAAAAGATTGTAGTAGTAAGAATGCCTATGTATTCAAAAACAATGTAATAATCGACCGTCGCACACCTGCATGCGAAGCTCGCATGCAGAACTGTGCGCACGGCGATTGAAAATTAGCCAAAAGAGAGACCGTACGCCTGCGTATGCGGAAGCATACACGAAGCGTTCGGTCAGGCTGACAATTATACAATTATCAATCAATAAAATTCATAATTAGTCTTATTCTGACAATAAACCGATTCGTTTCCACTAAAAGATGCATGTATGTCAAACTAGAAAAAAAGATTATACACCAACGACTGACTCATTGTAAATTCCAGCGAAGTTCGTAACAAAAACATTTCAATGATATCATCGCGAAAATATTGTCTAGAATTTGGTTAAAGCGAGGGGCAAATCACTCAAAATAGTAATTCCAAAATTTGACAGTAATTGCACGAGAAAAAAGTAATTGCGAAAGTAATTGTTGATCAGCAATTACTACATTTTTCTTGCAATTACCAATGCAATAACTTCTTTTTAATGCAATTACTTTTGAGTGATCTGTCCCTCGGGTTGAAGTTTAATTTTGTTCTTTTATTGTTGAATCATGACATATTTTCGTGTTTTAACGCTAAATAACTACAGATAATGTGATTGCATTACACACAATGCAAATGAGGGGAATGTAGTCGTGAATGTTGGTTCACTTTTTTCAACGACCCAGCCCAAATTACACAATCATCGTTTGCAAGGAATCTGATGAATGAAATTTCCGTTGTCGGAATGTTAATTTGCTTCAATTTGTGTATGCCCAATGTTATCCATGGCTTGCCATACGCGAGCACAGTAAAATGCGTTGTTCCAAAAGAGCTGACGAATGAAATTCATCCAGTTTTCGGGTTTGATTACGACGTCTTTCTTTGATATATATTCGCTGTACAATTCATTTGAATTATAGTGCAGCATTTGTTTTCTTTTTTGGCATAGTTCAGTACTTGCTAGTAGCAAGTTGCCACACGCGTACCCATATGAACGGGATTGCATTTTCGAAAGAATTTCAGCCGAATGAATTCAACGAATGTTGGTCGTTGGCAATATTGCAATTGTGTGTAGGAGATTTTTTGCTTTAACTTATGCCATTAAAGCACCAATTTTCAAGTTGCAACGCAAAGAAGGAAGAAAGGAAAACTGTCTTTATGATGGAAATGAAGGCGAAAAATGCATAAAAAGTCCGCAGCAAAACTTTTCATTCGCAATGCATTTTACATTTCTTTACGCAAAAAAACAACTTGAACGAAATAGCATTTTAGCTTTTTCTTATTCGTTCGCTTCTCTTGATTATGATTCATAATTTAAATGTTAATTACTGTTTTCGAATGTGCTGAGGCTGTTTTTTCCATCTGGGTCCGCAGGTTGCCGTGATTATAATAAGCTATGCAATTCATTTGCATTTCGTTTCTTCGTTGAACTGGAAACAAAGCAGCCACAGAAAAAAAATTGGCCATCGCCCCAATTATCCAATCACTTCAATTATGGTGATTGCACTTGTCTTGCTTGATGCCACTGTCGCAAAATCATTTAAATTCAATCAACAACACACCCACACACACACACAGTACATGCAAGACATTTATTGGTGTTGGATTTTAATCGAATTTAATATGTGCTGACACTTCTGCACTTGCATTAAATTATCGTTTGCACTCAACGGGCCAAAGCCATAGCAATAATGCACATAACATTTTAAACACTGAGCTACTATCATTTATTCCAATCTTCTCGTGTTTCTAAAATCTCCTTTTACCTCTTTTTTTTTCTTCTTCTAGTAAACACATTTATGACACGTTTTCTACCACCCAACTCGGTTTGAATGGCAAAGTTTCTGATGCGCTGTGTGTGTGCATGGGAAAAGTTTCATGCATTTGCATGAATATTTGATTGGAAGCCGTGCTGAGGACACAAATTGTAAAAAGATGACTTGAGCGTTGAGACGTTGGGGTACCCCAACTAACAACAACGACCATGTATTCAGACCAAAGCTTCTTCTTTTTCTCTTTCGCTCTCTGCATCTCTATGCCCTTCTGATCTTACCTGAACTTCGTTGGATTTTCCCATTTTCTTGGAAGTGAAATAAATAATTCAATGGTTTTTGTGGTTTTTAAGGGTTTTGATTGTGAAAAATGTCCGTATTTTGCATTGAATGTTATCAATGGCATTGATATGTAAATGGCACACACTTTAGCGAGTGTGTGTCAGTAGCTCAATCGTAATTTTTCAATTGATGTGTGTGTATTTCTGTGGTAATGTGCTGTTGTAAAATTGTGGCAAAAATTGCGTAAAATGTAAAGCATTCGTTAGGCAAAAGGAAGTGGTTTTCCTCAAAGACGTTCAAGCATTATAAGTGCGCTACACACTCCTTTCTCCCCGAGGATTTGACAACAAAATGATGCTAAGTGCACGAATAAACCACATAAATAATACAGTCGACTGATATTGTTAGCTTGAATGGCGGATTTGTTGCCCCTTTTCAACGCACATTTTCTTTCCGTTTTGATTTTTCTTTGGTGGCTGTTGTGCGGTTGTTAAATCAAAGCGCCCATAAAAATACGAACAAGACTCCAGTCAAAATGCCATGTAAATTGGCAAATTCAACGAAGAAATTTCGTTTCTTTTATTTTTTTCTGTATAATAAACGTGTCGAGTTGCAATGTCGACATTTCAAATGTGAACGCATTTTGTTTTTTATTCGCTTTGTGCGAGGTGAAAGCACAACAACGATGGGGTGACAGTGTGCAAAACGATATGACGCAATCTGAAACGAATTGAGTCGAAACGTGATAACCGAAGGTGGCCTGTTTTTGGTGATCAATCGCGCGTAATAATTGGGTTTATGAATAAATCTCAATTTCCCTAACGTGCATTTCACTGATATAATTATTATCCGAGGCCTTGAAATAATACATCGTCGAAATTATTTGAGTCACAGATGATTGCGTGCGAATAGGGTGCGCTTCATGACCGGTACAACATCAAAAGATTCAAGACAAAATAAATAATTTTGGTTATTTGAACGATTCTTCGATTGGGACAAGATTCACGCACCATCGCCGTTGCAAAATTTGAATTCGGAATATAATTTCGTTGCTATTTATCTGTGCGTGCCTATTCCGGTCGAAAATTTTTGTCAATCGACGAACGAACGACACGCACTCTCATCATTGTACAACAACTCTAATGGCACACAATCGTAATGTGGTTAGATCATTCCATTTCATTTTTATTACATTGCTGTCTTTATTACGGTTCTTGATCTGTACATCTGCAATTGAGCATCAACACGGAGACGACGAGCGAGAAAAAAAATCCCAAATCGAATGGCTTCAATTTAATCGGTCTTGGAACATTTATATTTTTTTCTTCGGTCTCGTTTCGAATGGTTTCTATGGTTCACATACATACACGCACATTTCGATGGGGCTTTGTCTCGCGGCATACTCCAAACCGATAGAGATAAAAGCAAATTTGCTCAATGCTCAACAATGATTACAACTACAACAGGTCGTGGACAAAAAGGGAGACAAAAACAACATTTCTCCTTTGTTCACATAAATGACGGGACGAACGTGCGGTATCCCATCGAATGAAGCTTTATGTGATGCAAACCTATCATAGCTCGTCAGTCTTTGTGGAAATGTGAGCGCAAATATCGTTTTATCGCTTAACTGCGTACGCTTCATCCTCATCATTTGATTCCATTCACTTCTGTATCCTTTGGCCATTGGTTTGCAACGCGTGCTACTCGTTTTTGCTGCTCTTTATCCCTTTTTTCTTCGTTCGTGAAAGAAGCACACAGTGTGTGTATATTCTGGTACGGCACTGAATCTTACTGTGCTCAACTTTTCTTCCCTTAGATAAATGGTATTTTATTGGGAAATTGTTTTTTCGTTGTTCTTTGCGTTGAACAAGACGAAAAACAGAACAAAGTTGATTTCGTTGTCTTTTTTTCCCTCTTGATTGTGATATGCGCGTTCAAAATGGATGAAATGTTGTACGGACTATGTTGGCAAGCTGTTGTGGCTCATTAAAGTGGGTTCAAGGCAAGAATGATCAAAAACAAAACAAATGTTTACGGAAAAGTTCAAGCAATTTGAATGGAATACTAATTAATTCATATTGCTAAAAAGAGCTGTAAGTCATTGACATCTGTTCTAAGTCATTTGCGAAAAAAAAACCACCATCTCAGCACATTTCAAGCAACACAGCCACTTTTTAAAGCCTCCAACTGAAAATTATTGCTCATAGACATTTAGTTCCGTTTGGAAGACGAGGGAAATTTGCGCCATTCTTTGGATTCTTTTTTTTTGTGGCATTCCGTTAATCCGATCTAATTTATGGCGTTCGTTCATAAATTGCTGTCTAAAACAATTTTGCCGGATGTGTGTCGACCCACACACACACACATTTCCATGTAAATTTCGAAAATATTTTGAAACGAACGCATATTTCATTGCTGAATGAACACTTACCCAGTGCATTTAGGTGAATTATACTTTCAACGAGGAAATAAAATGCAGCCCCAAATCTTCTTTTGTCTAGCTAACGAGCGGCGTCAGTCACTTGCAAGGAAGCTTACACACTAGCAATTCACATAGGTGAATATTCGTTTGCTCAAGTAAGATCTCTCGTTTTTTGCACTTAGCATCCGTTTAATGCAGTCTTGACGAGAAGTACATTAAATATTAGCAAACATTTTTCTTGGAATTTTTAAATAAGCAGAATTTGAGCTGCAGAGAGATGGTTATCGATGGAATGGAGCACAAAGTCTTCTGTGAATGCTTGATAGTAGTGGTTTCATGTCGCATGCACTGCCATAACAAATGTGACTCTATAAATAGAGTGGCAAAGTACACCAAAAACGCACGAGCACAAGGCTGTAGCTAGTTTGCTGGTTACAAAATAGATAACTTAAAATTGTATCTCGCTATGATGACGGCCATATCTCAAATTTTATTCACGGAACGTGCCTGTTTACTTTTACGCTCACCATCATTATTGTTACAACTACTTTACATACAAACTTGGACAACTAAGTTAAAATGCAAACTTTTATATAAAAAAGAAAACACTTTATTCGAACGACGACATTGTTTAAAGGCATGCATTTATTCAACTCACGTTGTTGTTTCTCTCTTTTCCAAACGCACAGTCATTCATCCCCAATTTTCGATACATAGTGCAACGTTGTCAATGAAGAGTTTGATTTTATTTTTCTTTAAAATTTCTTCCTTTTTCTCCATTCTATACTAGCTTAATGAACGGCTTCTCGGTGAATTGATATCCCGCGATGAATTTACCATTTTCAAATATTAGTTTAATTTAACTTCGCTATTCTCTATAAAAGTCCATTTAGTTTCAAGGGATGGCTTGAGCATTTTCTTTTCATTTTCGCTTTGATGCCCTGTGCTCCCTTTATTTCCCCTTTTCAATTGAATATGCCGATACTTTTTTGGCACAAGTTTTTGAGCGCATGGCGAAAGCAACAGAACATTTAACTTGGTTAGATCTTGCCCGCCAGTCAAATGGGAAATTATGATGGCTGGAACGCACATAAGAATCACTCCGATCAGTGGATACCATTGAAATGCTATTTTATGTAATGCAAAACCTTCATCTGGTTCCGATGGGAAGGTTTTTGGTGGGCTACAATGGGAAAAAAGTGAAAAGTTCATTTCTGAATTCATGAGAAAAAGTGGCTCAAAACATGATATCTTGTGGAAAGGAATACACGGAATGTTTCTATTGAAACATGAAGAATACAAAATAAAACCATTCTTCTTTCCCATTAAATGAGTGGAACAAACAAGTTATATTCTGAAAATTGCTTTGAACAAAGTATACAAAACAAAAACTTACGCTTGAAATTGTCCTATTGTTTCGTTGTTGCATCCATCAATGGATGTTGGTAGTACATCGTAGCGGAATTGTCCTTTCGAAATGTTATAGTGGGTGTTGATGATTATGAAACATATTGAAGCCATGCTTATGAGCATCCCAGATAAAATCCCCTTTCAAAAAAAATTGCAAACAATGGCTTTTATAAATAAATGACTCGAAAAGCATTCAAAACAAAAAATATACACCTGTTTGTTTGCCCATGGATACAGCATACCGAGTGAAAATGATCCCACAATGGCACCCGTTCCGGTGCCAACAATTGTCACGACCATTTGAAATACCGACTGAAAATGTTCAATGATAAAACCACTTAACGCACAAAACAGTCCAATCATCATAATTATCACTCGCATTGTGAGATTCGCGTTTCCGTCGGTATGGGCGAACCATTTTCGTGGACGAATATAATCATTGTAAAATATGCCGGATAATGAATGCAACGATGCGGAGACCGTGCTCAATGAAGCGGAAAATACACATGAAATGAAAACACCTGAAATAGAATTAAATTATTGTGAGAATATTTGAAAAGGGAAATGATTTAAATGGTTGTACCTGACATGCCGGGAATGTGCCCGGTTACATCTTGGACGAAACGAGAGGTGAGTTTGTCTGGTTTTGAAACAATTCCGGCTTTCACGGGATCACATAAGTAGTAGTAGGCATACATGATAATTCCATTTGCACACGTTGATAGCATAATGACAGTCACACCGATAACTAAATAGATCATTGATTTCTGAGCGGTTCTTAGTGTTGTGCACGAGGTGAGGCGTTGCACATTGCTTTGTGTAAATGCCGAATGGCAAATCCAAATGAAAAATAAGCTGCTCGTGGTATTCCAAAATGTTGTCCGTGTCACCAAATCCAATGTAAAACTGTTGGAAAATTATTTGTATTCATAACTTGTGCCACAAATGATTGGATTTCTTTCATATACTCTGGTGAATAAACACGACTGCCGTTGACTGCACGGTTCCATACTTCTTCTACACCACCAACATCCATAATTCCATAGAATGCGATAATTAAAACCGAACCAAGCATCACGGCTGCTTGCAGCACCTACAATTTTTTAAAACAATTAATTCTCTGAAGTTGAAATTTCCACTCGAAATAAAATTTTATGTGGATCTTCCTCTGAATCACTCACATCTGTCCAAACCACCGCTTGAATTCCACCCAACATGGTATAAACTATGCAAACACATGAAACAATCGAGTTCACCACATGGATGTTATGCTTTGTCACTACGAAGATAAAAATAGCACATCAAAATTGAATTTATTCAAAAGTTCTTTCTAAGGAACTCACCTTCAACAAACGATAGTGACGGAATGTACATGACAACGGGCAGGTAGAAAATTTGCGACACTATAAATATAATCGTGACAAAACGCCGAATCGTTCTACCGAACCGCATTTCCAGATACTAAAATAGAAAATATCATTTGTATGAAAGTACTTTTTTTGTATACTGGGACACGTCGGGATACGTGCTCACATACGCACAGAACTAGTTCCTTTTATTAGAATAAGTTCACAGTTTATGACGTCATCAAGACAGTAAAATGGAATGAAAAAAAAATACTTACAACGTAGCAATTGTCAATGCAATTTCGATAGTAAACTGGCAGCACCAAATAGTTAGTTGCGGCAGAAACCAAAGCAGTCGATGGGATAATTAGCATATAATGCCAGCCAAAGCTGTACACTTCAGCTGGGACGGAAATAATTGAAAACGCTGATATTTGGCTGGAATATTTGAATAAAATGGAACATTGCAGTGCAACACTCATGCAGAGAATTTCACATTTAAATAAGAGTTTCATTGATACCTTGCTACTAAAGAGATGCCAATGGGTAACGACTTCATATTGTGACCGCCAGCCAAGTAATCTTCATTAGTTTTCAGTTTGTCGCTGAAGAATGCGAAATAAATGCCAATCAACACCGAAAATGACAATATGATTGTAAACACAGTGTAATCGATTCCCGTAAATGTGGCGACCTCAGAAATGGTATCGCTGACATTCATTTTGATCGAATTTTCTGAATATTCGTTATGATCCAACCAACACTTTTCCGATCGATTTTGCTACTTTTGGAAACGGATGTGCGCACAACAAGAAGTAAAGTACAAATGTTCGAAGGAACAGAACGTTTTGGGTGTTTAATCAATAAAAGCCGACGGACAACTGAAATAAAATGCATGAAATGGCCTCACGAAAATTTAAATTGTCAACATTTCAATCGGCACGATTTTGACAATTGCGGAGTTTGCAAATAAAATCAATTACTGCTTTTTGAGGATACGACACATTCGAAATGTTGCGGCATTTGTTCTCACGAATGTGTACATTTATGAGTAAGCCCGTAAGCCGAAAGCGTGCAAATCGTTTTTATAGACAAACTATTCTGATATTTGAATAAACTTGGCCAGTTGAAATTACAACGTAATCGCAAACGGAGTCGTACAATAATAGCAAGTTCAAAAACCTGCAAACGTTGCAAAAATCGCAACGAGCCACCATAATCGTTGCTTAGATTTGTAGGCCCCTACACAATTTGTATAATATAGAATTATGTCAACCACGTGTAATGCTAGCACGTGTAGTTCATTGGAGTAGCGGCAAAAAGTTCAGAAATCAGGTTTCGAAACATTTTCTTTCTGTAAAAAAAAGAGGTAATGCAAATAAAACCGATTCGCTCATAAAATATGGGCAGACAAAAAAAACGCTTACCACAAATTGCAAGCGTCATTTAGAATGGAGCTCACACTGGAATACCAGCCGTTTACGTAGTTGATATTTGTTTATTTTTGAAACATTTGTTGTGGGCTTACCTTCGATCTTGCAAATAAAACATGGCTGGTTTCATTTGAATAATGCATTTGAGTGGGAAGAAACGGTGCTCCATTCGTATTGGGGAAATTTCCACGCAATAAATAGAATGAAACTAAAATGAGTTTGCCAATAATAGCGTCTACGTGGTAGATGTTTGTGTTTTACAATTATCACGTGTCTTTTTGGATTGCTTGGAGCGAACGTCAAACGTAATATTGATTGCTGTGAAAATAGATGCTAATTTTAATTGGCTCATAGTTTAAAAAAAACCAAGGGTGATTAAAAATACATGAGACTGCGTCCAGTTTTGGAAGAGAAGGATGAAAGACACAAATATTTCCATTTTTTTTTTCATTTTTACCGCGCTGTATGTCTGGAAATTTCAGTTGGAAACAAATTAGCCCTTTTGAATTCCATACATAATTCATAAGTTTTATTTATGGTTACTTATATGATGTGACACCGCTTGCAGCAGATGTACACATCAAAAGTGGAACCCCATCAATAATAAAATCATATTTCGATTCATAAAAATACTTGCATAGACTGCTATATTTGGAATACACCACTATCAAAATTTTATTTCGCTTTTTTATCACTCACGCATTCGTTCCTGACTACAAATACCAAAAATCGAGCTACATATACGATGTAAATCACACTGGCACCAGGTTTCCCATCTTCACGCACATCAACTTTGTTTTTCATACATCACACCATGCACATACTCGCAATAGGTACGAACCTTTGGCTCTGCGCTGAGAATATTGGACGGAAAACATCTGTAGTCATTGGACGTGCGTTCACTTCGGCACACTTTTTCTACCTAAGAAAGAAAAGTTGGTAACCAGCACATCACGCTTTTTATCCATCAAAACCAACGCTCAACTTATCACGTTCAGGCTATTTATTTTCTTGACGAAAATTATAAATAAACGGCCAAATACCCGAATCTGTTTGAATAAATCAACTCACTTCACTACTTGCACTTGTGGACCAAAAGAATTTGCTATCATTGTCTATATTGAGCCAGTCTTCAAAATCATGGTTTCAGGCAATACACAGACAAATAAGCAATCTAGAGCTAAAAATTATTATGTTTTAAATCGTTGTGGCATAAAATTGTTGCTCCAATATTATGTTTGTTGAGCACTTGGTCGATGAGATTGAAATTAAAGTGCAAACTTGTTGATTATTTCAAGAAAAGTAACACCGTCAAACTGACACATTTTATGATTCTTTGATACATTTTGCAATTTATTGAAGTGCATTACTCTAAAATACGATTGCAAACCAACGTCGTACTCGAATTTATAAGCTTCTATAAATACAAGCATTTATTGCTTATTTGTAATGCTAATCTTGTGAATGCATTTCTGGTGTGAATATAGAGTGTTCTTTTGAGTACTCTCTTACATAAATCATTGCTGGGTTTTATAAATGAAAATAGCTGTATTCTTGTCTATAAAAGTTTTTGCGGATGACCCAATTTTTGCCGTACATACAAAGCAAAAACCGTAAAGCATATTTTCCCAAACTATTTTCCGTTGTCTCTATTTTCGCAATATGTTTTTTTGCACTCCATTTGAATTTTAATTTAAACTCACGCTGATTTGATATCAATTGATTTTGATGGAAAATCCCAATGTCACCGCCAATGGTCCTACAGTCATGGCATAAAATTGATGGCTTCAGACCATATGTAAATCGAATTCGTTGAATAATAAATTCATGGTAAATTCAATTTAAAATCAAATAGAATGCACGTGTGCACCTTATTCCCGCATGCTGGTTTATTATTATGATAAATACTGTTGCTTCAGCCCATAAAATATATATATGCAAATAAATGAAAAACAGCGCTGCTGTCGCCGAAATATACTTTATGCAAATTAAATGTAATCACGTGATGCATGACTGCAAGAATGGTTGGCAATTCCATGCGAATCAAATGAGTGGTCACTTCTTTTGGAATAACCAATTACAGCCAAATAAACAATGGACGATATGCATAAATATTGGTCAATTGTCGCCTGGTCGCAGCTCATCCGATGGCAATCTGTCATTGGTTTTTTGGGATCGTGTTTACATTTTGGCCAGAGTCAAACGTTGCATATGTTCGATTTTTATCAAACAAAATTAATATTGTTATAAATTATTATGATTTTGAATGACTGCATCGATTTTTAAAAGTTGCAATGTTTTGTTTTGCATAATATATGGTAATTTCTTTGTTAAATTGGGCACCAGAAACTTTGTATCGTGAAAAAAAGACCGATGTTGATCGATGGAACAAACAATTTTCGACTTTGAGCTCATGGAAATGATGTCGATTTTTGAACGAGTTTTAATGGACGAAAGATGTTTTTATTTCGTTTATATCAGCTTCTGTTGTGGTTTATGCTTCTGCTGCTTGGTGCAGTACACAATTTGCTGGCACAGCGAAACATGTTGTGCTCTTGTCTATCCTCAAGCAACAAACATATTGATCCAGGGATTATGAAAGAATGTGATGGTTATTATATGATGTGGAATGTCATGTATTGAAGAAAAGAGAAATCATATCTCTCCTGGAAGTTATTATATGTGTTTTATCAATTGAAACTCTGCATAAATGTCAATTGCAGATTAAACGCAAGTCATCAGTCAAAGCATCGTTCAATATTGCACTGGTGCTTATTAATTATTAAAATTTATTCAAAAAGCCGAAAATTGTTCAATTTCAACAGAAGTTCTCCTTGCTGCTCCAAACAAATCAATACATTTGTTGAATTGTATTCGCATTTCGGTCATGTAATGAATGTATAATTTCAACGTGTGCAAGTGTGCATGTTTCGAATATGATACACGAGAATTTAATCAATAATAAGCAATTCGCATCTTTGGAAATCCTGTGGTGAATTTCAGATTCATCTTCAACGTGAAGAGGAAATATGGAAATAATAGTTTTTGACCGAATTGATTTTGGTTGGTCCAGAGCCGTAGTAACGAGGGCGCGAAAGGGCGCTGAGCGCTCTTCGATGATTTACGAGCGCCTTTCCCAATTTGTAGAATGCTTCAAAAAATTCAGAAAATATACGTTCAGAAATATTTCTCCATTTGTTACAAAGTTTTGACATTAAAAGGAAAAATATTATTTGAAAGAAGATGACAATAATGCCAATCGAATCTTTGTATTATTCATATTACAATTAAAATTGATTGAAGCCAACTTAAAGAAACGATGGCAATTATTATAAATGAATGTTCGGTTCGTTTAAATCGATTGAAGTATTGTCGCGCCATTAGCGTAATTAATTAATTTGTATATAATGTAAAAAAGAAATACCAGAAATATCGGAAAAAATGTGTTTTGTCTATGGTCTATGCGCAATAAATATTTGGTTTTGAATAGGATATATGAACCATTGCGACAAACAAATTCCCTCCGAATATTTTAGTTTTAAAGTGCATCATAAATTTTTTTTCATATGGAGTTGTTGTCGTAAACTCTATATAAAAAGAATTTCATGTTGCACTTTGAAATTAAAATATTCGGAGGGAATTTGTTTGTCTGCAATGGTTCATATATGCCCAAAAGAAATCAATCAATTTACTCTACTCTAAAATAATGCCAAGTTTAAGTAGTTCAATTTATTCTACACTGTTTAGACGCCCGCCAAGTTAAAAATATACTGAAGATTCGGCGTAATTTCGGTGTGGAATAAATTAAGTTCAATACTATTTGTAATACAAATATATGTATTTAACTTAAGTTAAATTACTCCGAAGCTACACCGTTTGTCCAGTATATTTTTAACTTGACATATAGATGGTGCTGCATATTGATAATAATTCAAGTTCAAGTTATTCAATTTATTCCACATCGAAGTTACGCCAAATCTTCAGGATATTTTTAACTTGGCGAGCGTCTAAACAGTGTAGAATAAATTGAACTACTTAAACTTGGCATCATTTTAGCGTAGAGTAATTTGATTGGTTTCTCTTGGGTGGTTATCCTCATATTATACTAAAACGGTTTGGCCTCAAATACTCCAATGAAATATAAGCTACAAGATAATTCTAGGATGAAAATACTATAAAATAAGCTGTTTTATGCGGTTTGATTTTGTTTTGCCTCCATACATCCGTTTATGAATAAAAATGCAACAAAAATGAATGGTAAGTTGTTTTAGTTTTCATAAGTGTTCTTATTGCGAGCGCCCATGATTATTTTTTCAGCGCCCCCGGACGTTCCGAGCTGACTACGGCCTTGGGTTAGTCAGCTTTTGGTAATTCACTGTGCCGTGCGAAAAGTTTTGATAACATTCAACTACAACTTCATCCATATATCGGAATTCATGGGATTAGGAAGAGACATTTTAATAATTATTTTCGACATCGAACTAGAATTTGGCTGAGAAACAATTGCAATTTATCACAATGAAATCGATACGTCCATCTTCATTTCATTGAAACAATGGCATATCAAGTGACAAGCGGATTGAATGGGAATGTGAACGTTTCATGCAGCAAACAATTTCTCCAAAATAAGTGCGATAATGAAACTATTGCATTCGAGATAAACTTCATGGAAAATTAATCCAAAGCCTTCGATTGTATTGTTGAATATGCAGAAAATCACGATAATTCCATAGGAAATTCATTATAATACTTACATGTGTAAGTGGAACCATCTGTATTAGGGCTTCAAAACCCATTGTTCAAATTCCGCTACGAAGAAGATAATGAAATTCCATCAGCAATAGTCAACAGTGTGTAAATGGCATTGTATTGATAAGTGCACTATGCGTATGCCCTTTCATACTATGAAAGTGACTCAAGTGAAATTCAATCCATTCGGTATTCAATTTCATTCATCAAATTAAGCCACTCAAAATCAAGCTTGTAATTTTGAACATTTCAATATGTTTTGAATTTGATTTCTCATCAAAATGTATTTGATTCACATTTCTTCATTCTTCAAAAGCTAGTGATGCAGTAAGGGCCAGTAGCCAATTCAATTCATTGACCAATACCGCTCTATTTAACAGGATTGTATTCAGACGAAACATGTGAAAGCTGACAATCTGATCAAGTGTTTTTATGTGTAAAGTAAATTGCAATTTCTTTGTTCTGCTGTACAAATCGCTCGTAAACAACTGTCAGGCGTTACGAAAAAAAAGAGGAAAAACTTCAGGCATACAACAAGTTTTTGTTTTTGTTGACTGTGTTTCGATCGAAACAAAGTAAGCGAAGCGAAGCGCGAACGAACGAACTTTTCCAGCATATTTGAATGATGGTGCCTTCATGCGATTTCAATTGGCTATGAAATTTGAGAAAATGAGCGATTTTTTTGTAGCAATTTTCTTTCACTTGTATTCGTAAAATTTCTTTTAGCATCGAAGCATGACTGCTGAATTTCGACGTAAAACAACTGATCCTTGATCGCTGTACAAAATAGGGTAACAGATGCACGGTTTTTGCATGCAAAAACACTTAATGGGCACTTGAACTGAATGTGTTGGTACTGCGTCACAGCTAAGACTTTGCGCACGGCAACTGCAATGCATGAAAACAGTGGCATGTCAAAAGTTTTGACTTGAAACGCTCTGCCTACATCCGAAAAGTGTCAAACTTTCGCGTGGGGTTCAAAGTTGAAATCAAATGAATCTCTTTTCCATTCATTGGATTGAAACAACAAAGTAAAGGAGAGAATAGAAGAAGAAGAAGTAGAACACCTTAGGGAAAATATCAGAAAAACCCGGAACAGAAACAGATTGCTTTTGTTTAACATAAGTTAATGTAAAATTTGGCTAGGTTTCATTTTATACACGTTTTGCTGGTTTTTCTCCACATAACCATTCCCGTGCAAACATGTGAACTTCCAATAAAATGCTGAAAGTAAGTCGTACCTCAAAAAATATGTGTACGAGATGGAATATGATATTTTTGTGTAGGAAATCCAAATGAATGGTTAAATTACAGCGACAAAATCCAAGTCTCTGATTTCATTGGCTTTGAACAATTTTTAGCCCATTTAACTTGTATAATCTTATAATGTGCTTATGAATTTTGTAATAACATTTTGTTATCGGGTTCATAACTTGATACATTTGGAGCAAGCTGGAATTGGCACATCTTTGAAGTGACTTTTACCGAGTGGGTTTCATATGAATGAAAATACTACGACGCAAAACGATCAATCACACCAATTGTACAAACATACACACATTAATTGGCTGTATTATGCAAGAAATAATAAGTTCTGGTTTGTAGCAAAAATAGATAAATCGTCATAAAAACAGGAAGAAACAATGAAACATAAAAAGCCATCGACTGGGAACTATTTATTGTAGCGTGTAATTTATCAAAGAATCATTATTCAAATTTGCCGATGCTTTTTTTCGCTGTAACTCTTTATACTCTGCAACAATGTATTCCTGCGATGCGCCAGAGTGAGCGTCATTTATGCTAAGAGCACAATTTGAGTTGCCGTTTTTTTTTGTATTTGAAAAGTTGTTGACATCAATGACAAATTGTTTCCGCCAGTTTGAAACTGATTTATTGTGCTTTTTCTCCAAACTCAATTCATTTCATGCAGTTTAAAGAGACGGAACGAATGAAAAAGCGGTCGTTATTTCAATTAATCTTGGGCTTGAAGTGCAAATCTTCTCATTTTCACGTCCCATTCAAACGTGTTGAATATAATTAGTTGCGTCGATTTGCGGCAATCGAAACGGTACAGTGAAAGTGATTAGCGAAGAGTTTTGAAGTGTTTAATTGAATGTCCGAGAATGAAAACGCAACTTCTATTCACAACACATATAAGTGAAACAAAACATAAAAAATTTATTGAAATGAAACAACACAATCGAATTTTTTTCAAAGTGTAACAACAAAAAAGATTTTTTTAAAGTGTAACATCGGTATGTTGTTACACTTACTACATACCGATGTTACGCTTTAAAAAAATCTTTTTTGTTGTTACACTTTGAAAAAATGCGATTGTGTTGTTTCATTTCAATAAATTTTTTATTTTTGTTTCACTTATATGTGTTGTGAATAGAAGTTGCGTTTTCATTCTCGCACATTCAATTATTCATCAAGAAATGGAGGTTAATGCGCATTTTCCCTGTTTCGGTGCTGCTATGGAATTCGCGAAACTTTTCTAATTATTTCCGTAAATAATGCTGATGTCTTTCTCCTTTGTGCAATTGACAGACGGTATCTTCATTTCGGTGGGAATCCATTTGAAACTCCTTAGAACATATTTCAATGTATGTTTAAACGACATGTGGTGTGAATTTGCGAATATGTTTACCACACTTTAATCGAAATGTCTTCACTCGAAAATGATGCTTAAAATGGGACAACCATTTGAAACACCAGGAAATGTGTGGATAAAATAAACGGCATAAATGAATTTGTGCAGTGCCACTAAACGATAAAATGAGTTGAGCCATCATTTTGGATAGTTTCACTGCTTTTTTCCTCTTCGTCTCAAGTATTTTTATTATCCACAACCGATAAAAATAATCATTCGGAAGAAGCGTAAACTACATCCATTGTTGGAGTGCAATTTTCGCCAATAGCAAATGAGACTCTATCTAGCACCTAACATTTCATCGTAATGTCGTGAGCGCCGAGTACAAATTATGTGGCCATACAATGTATCTATGTGTGAATCGATCGAAATGCCCCAGCCATATCATACTTATGCGACGCTTGGCCACACAGTTTGTTGCAGTATATGGCTTAATGTCCCTTTTTCCTGCACATATCATCATCGCACGCTCGATTGTATTTAAATGGTTATTGCCGGGGAGAGAAATTTTATGAAGAAATCCGCCGAATATAATGGAATTCTTTATGAGGTATCATCAAACGCGCGACTACGATTGAATCATAAAGACAGTCGAAGTGAGCGTGGAGGCTGAACGGCATCCGAATCCATCGCCTTTTTTTTCATTTTGGAACACATTTCCCAGAGTGAAACTATTTAATGGCTGGAGCAAAAATGAGCATAAAAAATGGCCCAAGTCATTCAATTTCCATAATAATTTCTTCCTTTGCTCTTCGTTTTCACATTGCAATTTATTTTTTTGGTTATGCAAAAGATTTGGTTTCTTGTACGAATGAAAGAGAAAAAGAAGACGATTTTGTTCACGTTACATACCATGTACAACCACCGAAAAAAAGTATCTTGAACAAGCACTTAATATGCGCCAGTCAATGTAATAACAATGAAAAAAATGGCGATGGACTGAAAACAGGTTCGCATTTTTCCGCTCATTTTGCCACGACCACTTTCGGAACAAAAACCCGATAAGAATTCAATTTGAAAATGGGAGCAATGCGGAAAGAGCACGGAAAAAAAATTGTGTATGTGTAACGTAGAACATAATTTACGTTGGTCTATTGCATACTTAAAGAGTTGAAGAAGAGGAGCCAACAACAAAAAGGGAAGAGAAGAGAAACGGAAATGAGACGAGGAAAACCGAATACCACAAAACTCGATAATGTTATTTGAGCAAGTAGTCGTTTCAACTAGAGCAGATGAAAAACCACTGAAACTCAATTAAGTTTGTTGACGTTCATTTAATTTCTTTGCCTCTGACCCGTCTGCTGCTCATTGCATTCAAAATGTGAACGTAACAAATGTTCTGTTAAAAAAGATGGAACATGGACAGAACGAAGAACCGACAGGGAGAGGGTGAAAAATTCGAGGGTATTTGTTAAAGTCGTGGCTAATTTGAATATGCTTTGCAAATATTTAAATTGACCTTTTTTTCACCGCAAGTTTTTGGTAATGCGTTCAACCATACAGAAAAAATAACCATTTCGGCATAATTCATTCTTCGATAGCACCATTTACTCTCATTAAACGTCGGTTTTGTGGTTGATAAATGTTGATTTGTGCGGCAAATTATTCATTGCTTCGTATTTTATCAGGTAGGTAAGAGTCAAATTTGTTCAGCATTCAAATAGAATTCATTTTCGGTGTACAAGTTCAAAGATCATCAAACAAGCTCATTTCAATTGCATGCGTTCCGATGAATGTTTGATTATGTTTACGGTGTTTCGCTTATCCATGGATTTATACGTCATGTTTTGTGCCTGAAACAGTCATGGGTTTTGTTATACTTCAGTCGATCGAAGGCACGACCGAGAAATATTTGAATCTCATTTTCAACAAACATATTTGGAGGAATCATCACCTATCATAGTTCGAATTTCCCTATGATTTATGAAAATGAACGGTAGTAATGGTGTGCATACCTCGAAACAACTTTATTAATTTATCTTTGTTTAACATCTCTTGTGCCCAACACATTTGCAATCAATGTGCAGTGAGTGTGTTTTGTCTAATTTGCCTCTATCAAGTTCCATTCGAAGCTTTATTCAATTGTCAAAATGCAAAGTTCAACACATTTCGACGATTCGTTCCATAAATTCAATTTCGGTGTGGCTGCTCCAACTGAAATCTACTTTCAAACCTCATTTGCAGCTCAAGCACAACAGTTTTTCCAGCAATTTTAATCGAATCATTCAAGTATTGTGTGGTTTCGTCGGAAAATTTTCCAACTAAACATTGATAATACATGTTCCTGCTAACACGAGCTATGACGCAAATGCTCACGGCAGCAATTCGACATAATAACAAGATTCCGCTTCGACGTTAATGCTCTTTTGTTTTTCATTTCAATCGAAGTGGTTTGAATCAAACAGTCGACGAACATGTTCAAATACGTTTCATCGCTTTCAATCAATACCCATAACCGGTTGCTCTCATTTTCGCAATTTATAAAGTTGGATCCAAAAGTGATTTAATACTTGATCTGATTGTGTATGTTTCTATTTATTACATGACAAACCACAAAATAATGATGACTTTCAGAAAGAAAGGGTAAACTTTTATCTCATCTTACATCTTAGCCGTAACAAATGTTCGAGTATGACCAAAAGATCTATATAAATGCAAAGTACACAGAAAATCACAACAAAATTCTTATCATAAGTCAACAATTACCGGCAGAAGGCTAATACAACGATTAGATAGGCTATCGCAGTGTATATTGGAGGTGTGATAAATTGCAAACAAAATGTTTGAATCTTCATATAAACAAATAGTAAAATGTGCCGCAATTTCAGTTGTGATGAATTTTAGTTGATTAGATAGTAGATTCACTTTTGGAATGTTTAACCCTCAACTGCATAAGCCCGCCTTTTGGCGGGCATCATTTAAACACCTGTATAATGTGAATCGTACGGCGGATGACATTGCTTCAAGGGGAATTTTTATTTGTCAATGTTTTTTCTTTATTTTTGTCTTTGGCGTCATTTGTCTATGTCGTACGATTGGTGAGTTATAAACAAAAATGTGCACGAAAACGAAAATTTGACAAAATAAATTATGGATTAATTAATTATGATCCGAACATATGGAAAATTACCAGAAAAATATCGAAAATGATCAGAAGAATATT
>NW_022595244.1:197980-214733 GCF_009176505.1 Sitodiplosis mosellana
CGATGTTACACTTTAAAAAAATCTTTTTTGTTGTTACACTTTGAAAAAATTCGATTTTGTTGTTTCATTTCAATAAAAAAATTTATTTTTGTTTCACTTGTATGTGTTGTGAATAGAAGTTGCGTTTTCATTCTCGGACATTCAGTTGTTTATGTCTGAAAAGACACCTCTTATTTTTGAGAAAAAATAACTTTTTATCAAGATACTTGACTCAAAAAATGTGAATTCGAGGAATTTTCTGAAAAAAGTTGATTTTTTCGAGAGTTAAAATCGAAACAACCGAACAAAAGGCTAGAACTATGTAAAAATGTCACAAAATGCTTGCAACAAAAGCCAAAATCATTCATTTTTTGAAAGAATACAATTTTTCTGAAGAGACGGACGACAAATTCCCGAATGTTCTCGATTTATATGTAAAAAATTGAAAAAATCCAAATTTTCTTCAGAATTTTGCTCCAAAACATACCAAAAATGCGATTTTTTTGGATTAACTTGTTCAGAAGAGTTGTTCAGCTATACGTTTGCTACAATATTGCTGAGTACAGTAATTAAAAATATCGAATATCCTGAAAATTGAAAAAATCGACTTTTTCGCGACATTTTGTCCCGTAGTCTCTCTTTGTGACCTCTAAGGCCCCCAGTTGGTTACCAGTTTTTTAGAGGCTATTATTTTGAACAACTTTGCCAAAGATAGCATTAAGAAATTCCCAACGGTTGGTGAAATAAAGCCCAAGAAAAAAAAATTCAAAACCGTACAAAATCAAAAAACCCTACAAAACGCTTATCGCAATTTTAAAAAATTGTGAGCCGATGTGGACAAACTAATGATGAGGTTTTGCTAGATTTGACATCTACTTTCATCCTATAATAGCCGTTTGCTCATTCCTGGAGTTGACCAAATTTTGTTGTACAGTGTTATACATTGTTGATCGAAAAGAAGACCTTATAATCTGTAAAGGCTTCCATGTATAACCTTCAGAAATCGAGTCCTTTTTAATGAAATCGCTGAAGCTTAAGGATATTTGTTTTGTTGGAATACAAGATGAAAAAACGGCAACTGAGTTTCCAACAGCTTTTGTGGTACAAAACCCAGGATCAAATATCACCGAAAAGGACGTCGTTGATGCAGTTGCAGGTATAGTTCGAATGTGCATAGGTGGCAGTCATTAAAATTTAATATTTGAATTTCTTCTATACAGGACATTTTGTAGACCATTATAAATTACGCGGCGGAGTTCATTTTGTTGATTTTTTTTCGTCCACACCGACTGGCAAAATATTGCGCAGAAAACTCATTGAATTAGCCATCAATTAGAATAATAATAAAGGATAGTGTACACATGCTCATTTGTCCACAATTATACACCCTTTAAAAAAAATGGAATTCACAATTTTACGAATAAATCATTTCGAAACATTTAAAATTATAGTTGTGTTACTGTTTTATAAAAAATGTTAGTAAATCATACCACAGAAGAAGTATTTTTTATTACTGTCCAACTGATGCACGTATATTACTATTTTGACATAATTTGCATACCATTACGCGATAAATTGCAACGTTTTTACTTTCCACTTGTTATCATCACTGATTTATTAATTGAAGACCATTAAAAACATTGATTCAAACATGTTGAATGCATTCGAAGCAGTCATGTGTGCCATCAAATTGAATTATGGCAATTTAATTAATCGAATTAATTACGTGTGAAGTCTAATGTAAAATAGCAAACAAACCATTTTATAAATATGATGATATTCATTTGAAACGCCATTTGAATGTTTAAATGCGATGAAATTGTTATTGATTATTATAGAAAGTCGTTCGGACTCGTTCCGTTTATACATATTCCCTAGGGGTTTCACGCAACTTAAAATTCGTCTAAAATTTCAATATTTCTCTCTTTTCTCTCACATTCTCTGGGATTCACCAAAATCCGTATTATTTCGAAATATTTCAACATTCACCTTGAGAATTATGTTCTGGAAGTGGGTTTTGGTGGATCCTCAGGATCGTTCAAAACTGCTCCCGGTTCTGGAAGTGGGTTTTGGTGGATCTTCAGGATGGATCAGACTGGGTTTGACAATGACCTGGTCCATCCTAGGGATCCACTTCTAGAACCAGGAGCGGTTTTGAACAATCCTGAGGGTTCACCAAAACCCACTTCCAGAATTTTTAGATTCAAAAAATTCTAAAAAATTCGAGTTTATGAATAAAAAGAAGCAATCTATAGTTTACACATAAAATGGTTTTATTTCCAGCTATTTAGTAAAATCTTCGGCCTTCTAGTTTGCGTGAAACCCCTAGCATATTCCATCATGGAAATCTAATGGATGCTCTGCTTGTTTAAAAACTGGATCACTCATTTCTGTTATATGCATTTAGATACTTCTTGTGCTAAGCAACTAAGCAATGGGGTTATTGAAATTGTATTTGATTTTTCCGTTGGAAATTGGTTTCTACAAAAGATTGCACAGGTGCAACGCAGAATATTCTACAGTAAAGTTTTAATTGAATTCAACAAATTCAAAATGGGTGTTCTCCCGAATGTAAACAGAAGCTCTTGCTATTTTTAGCCGAAACAATACAGTTGAACTCAAAACTTGAGTTTCGAATTAGTGCCGAAGCCAAAATTGATGCAAAAATGCCATTATTTACTCCAGGAAATGCGCTGAAAAGGGAAGTGAATCCAAACTGCGAAACTTGTTTGAAAAGCAGAACTCCCTTCGGTTCGTTCCTCAATTCAATGAACTATTCATTGGATGTGCCTGGAAATGGTTTCATAGCCCAAGTGGTGATGTCTTTTTCAGCTGAAAATGCAAAATGAGCATATTTCTTGAGTAAAATAATGAATGAATGATTTTTGTGAATCATGGCAGCAAACTTTAACTTTTGCTGTAATTCATGAAGTGGAATTACTTGAGATACTAAATAATAAGCTGAATCTTTTGTTTTTTTTTAAGCGAAATGCAAAAATTGAATAAAATACTAGCGAATACATTCACTCAAGTATTGAATAAATTCCAAGGTGAATTATGCTCCACTCCGTTTAAATGATGATGTTCATTAACGAAGACTACATAATTTGCACCGATGCACGGCATGAATATGAAAAGCTGTTACAAAATTGAAAATGGTCTATCTTTTGCTATCCTTAGAGTTTCAAACTTGTAAAATATGCATAGATGTAGTGTGAGAGAGGGGAATTTTTCTGATTCAGTAAAATTGAATTCACGCTGGTTTTGAACACATTGTGTTCGATTACAATGCAAGGCTTAAGAAAAACTTTTCAAACATCGCCTTCGAAGGATTTCGGTTCAACATTGGCGTGTACTTACGCTTATTTTGATAAAATTTATATTAGACGTGAAGTAGGTTACTATGATACACACTGCACACTGCAATGGTGCTCTGTGAACTTGTAAACATAGTGTTTACATATTGCCGCAGGGAGACTGTTGTGTCATTATCAATATCTCTCTCTCTCTCTCCTTCTCGAATTGCACTAAATCTTCATCATACCCAAACCGAAAGACAAAGCGGAAGGAAAACGAGCTTGTTTAACAGCAGATTATGGAATTCATCATATTCGTTTATTCTTGTCGTGTTTTCCTTTCACATGGTTAGAACCTGCAATGAAAAAAAACGGAAACAGCGACGACGACAAAAACGTACGCTCCAACTACCGGAGTATACAAAATCGATAAAATACTGCTAGTAATATTTCATAAGCTCCAAAACATTGTATGTGTGTGTGCTATCCTCGTAAACTCTTCATTGTTTGTATCCACACATTATTCTGCAACAATATTTATATTCTGATGTGATGCCGTATTTGTGATTTGCTTGGTTGGGACTTCATTTTTCACTGCTGTTTTTCGTGTGTATGCAATAAAATTGATTGAACCGTTCGCATTTTCATATGACTGGCGTACTTAACATTTCAGCTGAACGTCGCCTATGAGCCCGCGAGATGTTTCCATCAATTTGTTTATCATGCAACCGAAAAAAACGAGATATATGACTTTAGACAAACAAGATTACGAAGGGTGACTGTATTTTAATTTTTTTTCTTTTGACGTTGTGCCATATGTTCTAAGAGTAAATACAAAATTCGGTGGTTTCACGAAACTCGTCGCTATTTCGAGGGGAAAACCCTTTGCATTCAAAGTACTTCACGTGCATTATGTTGGTTTCGTGCAGGTCGTAAAAATAACAAGATTTACTTCTGTCACAGCTTCTTTTAACTCAATGTCATTCAATTTTATGTATTTTTTTTTTCATTTTCAAAATTACAGGCAATTTTATGAAGAGCAATGAGGTAATTGCGCGGTTCAGGCAATTTTCGGTGTGCCTCTGCGTATTTATTATTAATATTGACCTTTATTTTGAACTCGTGTGCCCTTTTTCTCTCTTACGAAACCGTATAATTTAATTTCGGCAACTTTTTTCACTTCAAATAATTGTATAGCGAAAGAAAGAACAAGAGAAAGCTAATTTTTTTAATTAAAAAAAACATATTCGTTTTCGTATTCAATTTGCGTTAATTTTGAAGGTGGATTAAATCATATCAAGTGAATTAAAAATTGAAAAAAAAAATTAAAATAATTTCTAAATCCAAAATTCAAGTCAACTAAAACGGTGCTTGAGCTCTGTGAAATGAAATGGCTAACACATAAAGGGCTCTCCCGTGGAGAAATCTTCTTAATGAACTCTTTATCTCTCTCGCTCTCTCTCTCTCCGCATATATCACGACTCTAAATTTCACTCAAAACCATAATCATTGCACACGAACACGGCACTTGTCTAAGTTTCCACCCATTCAATATGTACGCAAAGTAATCTTGGAATGTCATCGCTTAAACGGTAGACCACTTAATTTAAAGTCGTCTGTAGCTTATGGTTGGGCTTGATTCTTATATGTACGCGTACCATGACCAAATTCAAAAGTCGACGCTGCATATGAAGAAGAAAAAAACTTTGCTCAATTGTAGCATTTCGAAATGGAGTGTCATTGCTGTAAAGGGTGTTTCAATAAGAGTGTCCGAACTTTAAAATGAAATAAAACACAGAAAATATTCGAATATATCCGAGTTGTTTAATGTAATTTGTAGCCCTATTCATAACATTAATAATGGAAAATTATATCATCCAAATGACCACCCCGGTTGCGTTTTAGTGACACCACCCGATCGGCCCAATTTTTGATGACATTTTGGCACATTTAGACTGGAACACTGGTGATTTCGCATCCGTATGAACGGTGCAGTGTGAATGCTTCTTCTTCTTAACTAACACATCTATACATGTAAGTCGCCATATTGGTTATAATGTTCACAAATGGCACTCAATACACTGTATACATTTTCAATATGGCCGCGCCCATTGTGTACGACAGTGTGAAGAAGAAGAAGCAGTATTATAAGAAACTGTGTATGGGTTAACATAGGGATGTGATTTCGTGACGAATGTTGGCCTTTAAATCCTCAATCGTCGACGGATTATTTGCATAAACTTTTCCTTTGATAAAACCCCAAAGAAAGTAGTCTAATGGTGTTAAATCGCAAGATCTTGGCGGCCAATTCACAGCACCATTTTTCGATATTACGCGTTTGTCAAACTTTTCGTTCAAAACCTGGAATGTTGGTGGACTTGTGTGTGATGATGGGCCGTCTTGTTGGAATAGGAGCCCATTGGTTCTCACCCGACGCAATCTCGGCCAGAAATATTCACGAATAATGTGTTGATATCGCTCGGCATTGACATTAACTCGCTGTCCATCTTCGTTCTCAAAAAAGTACGGGCCAATGACACCTCTCGACCAAAAAGCACACCAAACAGTGCACTTTTGCGGTTTCATTTCAACGTCTTGAATGTGCCGAGGATTTTCCGCGCCCCAAATGCGACAATTCTGCTTGTTAACATAACCACTTAGCCAGAAATGCGCCTCGTCGCTGAAGATGATTTTCGAGCCAAAACATGAATTTTGATGGTAAATTCGAATAATTTCGATTCGTTATTTGATCGAATAGCGATACATGGTTAATTTGTTGGACCTTACTGAACACATCTGTCGAACATTTTGACAGATTGGATGCCCCTGGTCCCTATTGGAAAAATAGAAAGTTCGGACATCCCTATTGAAACACCCTTTAAAACCGTCAGCAAATTCGCTGCATGTTTGTCGTTTGAGTTAAACCGCTCGGCTTCAACCCATGTCTTGTACAAATTTATCTGTTGGCGTGGCCGTATTTCTCAACAGAACACTGTCTTCCACAAAGTTTTTGCATTTGTGCATATAAATCTGGCGTTCGTGCAGCAGACCATTATGGAAATTTTATCAGTTTTTGCATTAATTAACCGTGATTTTCTTCTGAGCACTGATTCAATTCCAATTGGATTTCATGTAGCAACTCATTGCCTTTCCGATTGAATTTATTTTTATATTCATAACTGGGTTGAAATAAGCATAAAAGAATTGCAATAAACTTATTTGATTTCAACAATATCCTTTCATTATATTCATTGAATGTTGAATTTCAATTAGATTCCGAAGAGAGAATTGTGAAGAATTAATAATTGTTTTGGAAATTAAGAACAAACAAGCAAATGGTTCATGGTTGAAGTGTTCTCCGTACTGTGTGGAACCGTACAGTGAAAAAAGTCAATATGTTCATGTTTTAGCCATGAAATAATCGACTTGTATCGGAATATGACGACGACAATAACAATAATAATATACTGATAAGGAAACATTTGATTTTCCCAATTTCGTTGCTTTGTAAATACATTTTATTGTGACAGTGAGATTAAGGCTTTGAAATGATGCTGACGGTGTAGCATTCAACCCTTCGAAGATTTTCGAAATGAAATGAAAGCGAGAGCCAAGATAAATATTAATTTAACTAATTCAAATGATTATTTTGAAGTTCGTTTACAAATGCGTCGAGAAATTGGATGTAGAGTGCGAACGATATCATTTGCAGCTTTTTCAAGCGATTGGGGCCTGGCTAAAGGCTTTTATGCCCTTTTATATTTATCCGCTTTATTTCGGTCGGTATTAAAACACTTGCCAGTATATATGCAGACAATAGAAATTATATGAATGTGGAATGAATTTTACATCCTTGCTCCTGGCTACATTTCCCATATATTTATCCCTTTTATTTATGGAAAATGTACTCATGCGAATAATGCGCAGCATTGACAATAATGACAAGCTTTCGTTGAACACAACGAGCGATTTCAAAGTTTAGCTGTTGAATTAAGTTTTCAGACGGTCGGACGGGCACTCGAACAATGCACTTAGATTTTATTTTGGTCAAATGTGTCACAGACACACACACACACTCGATTCACAACTTTTCGACTGTTTACTCGGTTCGGCTAAATTAGAAAGCACTTCCACAGTCTATTTGTACAAAGAGAGAGATAGACAGAGAGAGCAGCTGCATTTTCAACAAAATATTCGTCAGAACGGATTATCGCTTCCATTGTTTATGGTTTTATTTTTAGCAGAATGTTTCTTTTCTGCATCGTATAAAACGGTGTCAATTATTCCAACAGTACAATAAATTATTCTAACTTTCCAGGGTTAGTTACCTTCAAACAATGTTGAATTGAAATAGGAAGCACAGTTTTGGTATAAAATGAAATGTGATTCATGTTTACTAGCCATGCCAGTAAGCGCATATGACCTTAAATGTACATTTCAAACCGTTTTTCATTACAATTTAATTCATTCAGTATTATTTATGGTTAGTGCGTGTATATTCAATATAACGATGACATAACTATTATGGAAACTCAATTATTGATCAAATGACAGGGTTCATCTCGAACGAATTTAGACAACAGTTTATCACATACATGTGGCTAGCGACGATATATTCAATAAAATGTGAATTGAAAATCCATTTCGTAATTTAGAAGATTATTATGAATATGGAAACGGAAAATGGTCCGAAAATGTCGGAAAATATGTTGGAATATATAAATTTTATTGAATAAATTGAACGAACGAACGTGCATGTCGTTCCTTTGAATAAGTATTATTGTTGATGAGGAATATGATCCGAACTGGTATAAGAAGATAATAAGACACGAAACCAGGGTTTCGATTGAACCGATCGAGCACATTGAATGGAAAATTGATTCACATTCTCATGAAAAAGACGAAAATTAAATGCTTTTCATTCCTTTATTTCTGTCTGTCACGTTCATTTGGGTCAAAGATTTCGACGGAAATACTTTGCTATGAATTGATTCGCCGGAGAACGAAATCATTTGAATACATTTATGAAAAATAAACCGATAGAAACAGCGATATAGAAAACATGTCAGACTTGTTTGACTGCGAGTATTTTGAGTGTTTCCCTGTGTGTGCGCCACATTTTACCATGGTTCGCTCGAGTTGAATAAATGAATGAACATGCCAAAGGAATAAGAAATGCATGAGCAACGGATAGTTGAACAAAATCTCTTCACCAATTGAAATTCCGTGCAAAAACACATCGCAACGAAAGATGCAAACACAATTTATTCAGAACATCGAGTTTGGTACAATCCTAAAGCTATTTCTCTTTTTTTTGTATTCCAACGTATATTCGAAATGATGGAATTGCAACAGAAACTCATATCTAATGGAAAACGATTCATTTCTAAATTAAGCAGCGGATTATACAAGTACATGTTTGAAATACAAATGTCATTTTATTCCCATGAAACACCATTAATTTCTATCCAATTTATATGAATAACGAGTTGCGTTCGGTTGCAAAATCCAAATTAATGACACGAATTTCATCATATTTGAACAATTGGATCTGTAAATTTGAAGGATTACATGTAGCTTGGAAATGTCACTTGAATTTTTAACAATTAAAACTTCACCGTTTCAGGTATCAAAAATTTTGCGGTAAAATCTCCAAGTGGCAAAACTTACAACCGAAAAATAACGACCGGTCGGTTGAATTATTCACAACTTTTGACATTATCACCTCGGATTATATATATGTGAGTTGGAAGAAGTGCGACATGAGTCGATTCAGAGAACCACCTGCCGGCTGCATTTTATATTTCATGCTGTCGATCGCGATTAACCTGTTCATTGTAATGCTGCGAATTTCGGCACTCGAATTGCAAAACAATAGCACTTTGGCGACAACAGCAGCGACGTACATTCTGCCAACTCTCGATGCGACTGGCGTCATGAGCTCCATAACAACGGCTGAAGTTTCAACTGAAACTGGTAAGTAAATTGATCAACAAAATATTTCATCGAAATTCTGCGTAGCTCATTGTTTAATTACTAATTATTGGCTTGTCGTATTCATTTACGTCGTTTCTGTATTTTTTTTGCTTTGTGGAAATGTGCAGACGGTTGGTCCATTCAAATCTGGTCCAAGTTAATTCAGTTGAAAGTGAAATTTCCATTTACATCATTGGTTTTACTGCCTAATGAATAATAGATAATGTATAATAATTTGTTTCGCAGTCAAACAAAAGTCAATGTCTGCTCAAAAGTCAATTGATTAAGACCAACATCACAATGTGACCCATTTTCATCGAACGCTTGCTGTTGTAATCACTCATTGCAAATTGTTGGCGCACTCAAATCATACCAATTAGATACGCCCAACGGCTTCTACTCCATCAAAACCAAAACGACTGGCAAATCATCTTCTTTGAATAAAAAAAACACAATTGGAATAATTTAAGGCATTTATTGTTTTCGTGGCGGAGTTTTTCTTCTTCTTCTTCTGCTTTTGTTCACAACTTAATTGCTTGCTCATTGGTTTCTGAGCTATTGAAGGCCAAAGACTCACGGTTATACTTTTTATGCTGCCCACAAAACAAACTCATAAAATTCACTCCGTAGACGTGACTCCACCAACTCCAACGAGCATTTGCATATTTGCACTGGAACGCGATGGCTGTAGAACGAACGCGTGCATTTGCACGAGTTCCCACAAAAGCCAAAGCAGTAAACATAAATTCATAAATGTAGACATAAATCAATTGAATTACCAGGCAAAAGAAACACGAGAGCGAAAAAACACCGCTCCGCTTGAGATAGAAAGCATTAGAATACAAATGCACGGCACATACAGAGAAGTGCATTTAAAGAGAGCGCAAATCGCAGAGCAACAAGAGTGAAGCTCAATAAAATACACACGGCAACAGAGGGAAGAAATCTTTGCAAAATAAATATAAATAAATGTCTGAATGCCAACGATGCACGTATGTGCATTTAGTTCAAATGCACAAGTTCCACTGTGAAACTTTTGATCGAATACCTACGAATAGCGGTGAGCAGACAATGGAATCGTTGAAAAATTTCACTTCGAAGGCAGTGTCCGAAAGCATGTTCGAAAGCTTTAAAATGACGATTAAATTTGATTGTTTTCATATTTTCCTCGTTTTTATTTTTTGGCGACATTTTTGAACTTATCGATATTTCGGAGCAAACGGTAGAAAATTACTACACATATTTTTCCCACAACAAATAATTTTCATATCTTATGTGTTTTAACTGATAGTCATTGGTCAGAATTCGAATCAATTTTTATGTGGCACATATCGCATTCATTCCACGTGTGTGAGAGAGAGGGAGTGTGTGGATGTTCTCGCCATAAACTATTTGCTTCCTCAGCTTTTTATTATGCAATTTTTATTTGAACTGACTTACTTGTCGTTTTTTTTCATGTGAAAATGTTTTTAATGGATGTTCATTGTGAATAATATGTATTCAGTGAATGTTTCGGAATGGAAGCATAGCATAAGCATAAGCATAAGCTGCATAGTCCCATTTGTGTATATTGCTGTGCTCGTTAAAGCATAGCACCAAATAAATCGAGAGATGGGAAACGTTGATGTTTTCTTACTGCTACATTTTGTTCAGACTGAAAAAAAAGGAAGAAGAAAACGCATTCCAATGGGATAACGTGCAAAAGAGAATGAAAACTTTTGCTTTATTATATGTTTCACACAATGAACATGCTCATTTTTTACAGTTAAATCGGTCAAAAGTTATTGAAATATTGCTTATGTTGCGAAAAATTGAATTTATTCAAGTCGGAAGACACGACATGTGTGTATTTCTCTCTGAAATTGCTACTTTGTGCCTTTATTCCCATCAACACCGCATTTGCTTCGAAGCAATTTTATTATCTGCTCATAATCTCTCCCGCTTTCATCCCATTGAAACTAGATTTTTGAATGAAATAAATGATTAAAATCGCACACACACCGAATCCATTTAATGACGATCATGAGAGATTTATGCTTTTTTCACAAATGAAAACGATGTCATTTGAAGAAAGTGAAAATTTGCGGAAATAAAAATGAATTCTCCTACAATGATGCTGAATCACTGTCGAATCGCAAAATGGAGCCACATAAAGTTTTTATTTGCAAAATCGCACGAACAATTTGGTTGTATTTATTGTAATTATGACATCTTAGTTGTATTTTATGGCCTGATTAAACACGAATGAATGTTTAAACAGCCCGAAAACTAACTTATACTGCAATATTGTGAGTTGCTTAATCGCGCCAAGTAGCAAACAGAAAAGTTTTTTTTATTTTTTATGCTATCGTTGGAAATTTAGATCAGCAGACTACACTTGCATTTATGAGCATTTTGTTAATTCGCTGGCATTACATCGACTTTATTCGTTGAGATGTAGTATATTGCTAGTCTTTTAATCACATCGCGTTGACTTCAAAATGGTAATGCACAAAACCCGAAGGAAAATGCTTAAGAAAATAAACAAAAAAAAGGAATTGTTGATGACTTTGTTCTAATGCAACACATTTTTTTCTCGTTTCATGTCTTGCCACCCACGCAAAATTAGCCATTACATCTGCAACAAACGCTTATAATAAAAACACAACGGATGCGGATTTACAACAATTTACTACAAGTTATCAGCATCAAATGAGCAAAAATTTAACACCCGTTGAATATGCACCACTCGTAGCATCACTTGTATCGAATGAACAGCCCGACGACGATGCAAACGAATTACAAGGAAATGAGGCCACGGCTCATGGCCTGAGCAACGTAGTGACAGTGGCAACCGTAATTTCAGTATCGAATGAAACCCAAGCGATGGTTGGCATCGTCGCAACGGCTAACATTCAAACAGCAAATTTATTGCAACGAAATGCAACCGTCTCACGGGATCAATTGAACTCACGTACTGTAATTAAATCGTCATCACCATCTGCAATGGCAAACAATAATTTGACGGTACAAAAACAACAGAAACCAGATGCGCCCATGTTGAATTACATTTTTGATTCACATTTAACAAACAAACATCGTCACTATGATCCAAGGTATGTGTGTATCATCGTTCGGTTGCGGGAGCCGGGCGGTCGAAGACAATTTTGCAACGATAACTCTATGTGTAATGTAAATTTCGGTGCTTTGGAGCACACTTTATGGAAGCAAAAGGAATGATAAATTGAACCATGCGGAATATGCCGGAACATGGAGATACATCATGTTATTTGATATTGGTCTTACGCAATGTACCATAGACATTGGGAGTGTGTTTTTAGTGGTGGTGGTGGTGATGGTGATCCGGTGGTTATTTTGTTTATTGCATGCGTAACGAGTAAAAGTGTCATCGTACATCGTTTTTCGCTGGAATCCAATTTCGAATTAGTCATTTGGGTTTTTTGACCGCATCGACGTAACCATGAACGCCATGGATATGATGACCAATGAACCGTCTTCGTGCCACACAGAGCCTACGACAATGCAAAATTGCTGATTCACATTCCAAACAACTTTTCTCATCAAACCTTTGGAATGCATTGCTTGCACACCCGTCTTTGCGTACGCTTAATTATTTATTGCCGCTCACCAGTTCTGCAGACGGTAGACATGAGCTCAAAACGTTTGTTTTTTCTCTCAATTTTGTTTACCCTTTTGCTGTGTCCCACTAGAACGATTTTATATTGCAAATGAATGTGCCGGGCTTGGCCAACATACTCCATACTTTGTTTGGGTTTCAATGCGTACGCAGTTGAAACGACAATGCAATGTCCACTTTCGTATTCATTCTTTGCACACGAACTGCACTTGGAATTTCAATTCCACTTCTCAATTTTTTCTCTTTCTCTCTGCACAGCAAATGTTTTCCTCGCAAACACTGCGGACGCTTTATCGTTTTATGGGGATCGAGTGAAAATGCTGTTTACAGGTGCATACACAATTGAAATTAGCAAACAAAATGCACGGCGTGTAATTAAATTGAACGACATTGATGCATACAATGTTGTCACGCACTCTCATATCGCATTCGGTTCCGAAGAGAATTTTCCTATACATTTCTTGTTCGCTGTGAACATTTTCAAAACTTCTATTCACCTTGTTTTTTTGATTCTACTCAATATTCTATTACGATGCATTATACTTTTGCGCGAAAGCTTCCGGTATTTTTCTGGTGCACTGCACAATGCACATCTCCAAAAATCGGTCAACTCATTCTCAATTTTAATTAAATTGCCATGCAACAAGCCAGAACTGATATCGACGTGTTTAATTAAACGATTGAAAGAGAAGTAATAAAAATGCATTGTACTCGAAATGAGTCGATTGTTTCAACGATATTCTGAATAAATATTCAATTTTAGATTGCAGATGATACACACGCTTAATACTAAACAACAACACACGAAATTATTGCAATGTTTCAAATTCATAAAAGCATCCAGATGCTGCCACATCTGAAAATCTAACACATAAAAAAATCTCCAAAATTTTCAACTTGCTCTAAATAATTCATTTAATTTTCACACAGATATGGTCCACACTTTGATGACGTACACGTTGCCGAAAAAGTTGCAAATGTTTCAGCACAGGTCGGAAGCGTTGCTTATCTCAATTGCCGGATTCGTTTGCTACAGGATAAAACCGTAAATAATTTCATGACGCATTTAATGAATTAATCGTTTATTAACACACTGTGATTCAGGCGAACCGCTTTTGGTGTTGCACATAATCAGATTAGAATTTTACGTTATGATCTCTCTCTCTCTCTCTCGCTCGCTGTCTCTAAACCATTTTAACCCCAAAAGCGGCTCGGCCAGAATTTGGGTGGTGACACTTTTTGGAATATTTATACGAGCCGGAGATCCGTTTGCTTTCGCTTCAGTTGAATATCACAAAAGAAAACGACACTCCAATAAAATGGATTTAAAGCATTTTTCAATTTTCACCACATTTCAGGTAACCTGGTTGAAACGTGAACAGAATAATTCCCACATTCAACTGCTGACAATCGGTGTGCACACCTACACGTTCGATAAGAGGTTTAGCGTTGAATTTGAATACCCAAACAATTGGCGACTCCGAATTACCGACATCAACAAAACCGATGGAGGGCTTTATGAGTGTCAAATATCAACACATCCTGTGCGAGCATTCCGTACACAATTGCACGTCAAATGTAAGCCATTTTTATAATAATTTTCAATTTTTTTTTGGTGCTGCAGATAAGTTTGATGTTCACGATTTTAATGGTAACGTGTCAGTTTGGAGGAAAAGTGTGCAACAATTTGTTTATCTCACATTTGGAATGGGTTTTATGAAAAGAGCACAACTTAAAACTTGTGCCATATGAAAAGGAAGGAAATAACATAAAAAAAAGCTAAAAAGGAAACAACAGCCATCACATTTGCAAATGGACTGTTGAGTGCAACAGAATATAACAATAGCATTCAGTCCGTTGGATATGTTAACATGCCCATCCGATGCCAGACAGAAGTCGTTGCTTTCTGTATACATGTTCTGCTGCAGGCTCTTAACATATAAAATACACACATCCGAATACAACCGACTAAAGTAACCGAGATACAGTGGCTTCAATCATCATCACACCCTAGATTTTCCTCGATTGCATTTCACAATTTTTTTTTTCTGTATATGGAATAACTTTCACAAGGGATACAGTTTTTGTCAGTTTTTTTTAACATTTTAATTTCACTTTAATTTCCGCGCCAACGTTGAGAGTTGAAAAGCAATTTTATTGTCGCAATTTCTAGAAATGTAATTCAATTCAACTTTGAACACATCAATTACTTGTGGCTTTAAGCAATTAATACGAAAAACGATTGTTTTTTTTCGATATTTTCATTTGCGATTGGTTTTATTCGATAGTAAAATCAATTTGACGGTTTAAATGCGAAAACATACAGACCTAATTTCTGTCTCTTTGTGGCGTGATTTCCAATTCATAAAGCACATAATTTCATTTTGAAATAATTGTTCAGCTTCAAATGGGAAGGATTTTTTTGCTATCTTTCCGAATTAGTGAGAATTCATTCTAGGGCAATTATATTATAAAGCGTAAAATTATCGATTGATTAATGGTTTCGTCGCAATTTGGTGCACCGATAAAAACTTGATAAACGCACATGAAATGGTGCACAAAAGTCTCGCCGCAACGAAGAGCGATCAAAGAATTCAAACTCATTAAAATCCAGCTATGTTTTTTTGCTCTCTCTCTCTCTGTCTCTCTCTCTCTCTCCATTTAACTTTCAGCGAAACTTCGTTCATTCAATATTTTAACTTTGGTTGTTTGATTTTAATTTTCATTCGGTTCGATGTGCTGTTTCGCATTTTTTGTTCGTCTCTCCATTCGGACCGTTTGATTGAAACTAAATGAAATGCGCGCGTCTGTTCGCACTTGTATGTACTGAACCGAAGTTTAATTGACGATTTGACGCGGTGCACCACATCGCATTGCTATCGATGCTCCAGTTTGTGTTATTTCAACGGGATTTTTCTTTTCGCCCTTTTTCTTGGTGTGCTTCATCACTTGCATGAATCGAGATAAATTAAAGTCGACGAATAAATTAAACTTTAGCAAAAATAAAACAATTAAAACGAGCTATTGACAAAGTTTTCCATGCAATTCTTAATGGTGTGTGCTGTGTGTTGTGTATTTGTGTTGGAACAACGAAACGACGAACACTTTTTTACAACGAGGACAAAGCATTTATGCCACAAACATAAACATAATATAATTGTACGGTTGATGCATGAGCACGAAATGAACTTAGCCATGTGCAACGTTTATAAACGTTAAAATATATTTTTATAAAAACAACGTTCAGAACTCTCAGTCGCAGAACGGAAATTGAACAAATTGTTGATAAATTCGCATATGAAACGATGAAATATGTCAATTTTATGATAAATATTTACTTTGTCTACAGCGTAGTGTGTACTCTACACTCGCCATGACGCCATATCTTCTGAAAAATAAATGATTGCGTCTCTTTATTCTTGTTTCTCTTGTAGCACCGGAAGTGTACATTGTTGACGAGTTCAAACAACCTATTGTTGACAAATACTATCAAGTTGATTCGACCATTGAACTGATGTGCATTGTACGGCATGTATCGATGCTTTCATCCACAGTGAATTGGCTGCACGGCAACAAATTACTAAATTTTGACATGACACGCGGTGGTATTAGGTAAGCCAACTCAATGAATATTATGATTTGACATTTCTCATTTAACAAATGGCAATGCGGTTGATTGTACTGTGTTGCCACAGCCACAGTCTGAAGATGAAGTACCCAAAATTATTTACCAAATTTTCACATTTGACCAACACTGGTTAATAAAAACCAGTTGAATTTCGAGTTTTCACATACATTTCTATCCAATGGAAGGTCCCAGTTGCCCAGAGAGAGAGAGAGAGAGAGAGAGAGAGAGAGAGAGAGA
>NW_022595244.1:214743-219746 GCF_009176505.1 Sitodiplosis mosellana
AGAGAGAGAGAGAGAGAGAGAGAGAGAGAGAGAGAGAGAAAGCGGTTTCTGACAGAATTTGAAGAAAATAGTGAAGAGAAAAACTAAAACGAACCGAGAAATTTGTTTTTCAACGCCCGAACTCTTGTATTAACTGTATACTGAATCAGTTTGACCAAGTGACCATATAAAATAGCATGAAAAAGTGTACACGAGAAAAGAGTAACTGCAAATTAAATCACGGCCAAATAAGAAATGAAATTGGAAAAGCACAAAAATCTCCGGAACGTTTCACAAAAAATACCACATTCACTTGCTGCATTCGTTTTCTGCTCGACTTAAGCGTACGAGCGTGGTTTTATTCATCGGTTCTTGTGGTATGACATAAATGATTTGAACATTTTACATGTTTCGGCTTCCTGTTACACGACAACATGTTGAAAAATATTTTCTCTGCAAATATTATGCTTCAGCATGCTTTCTCATCCATGGATGAATGCAAGTAAAAAGTAAAATGAATTTAATTTGGTCAACATTTGGCTAACCAAATTTCACTTCTTTGATAAAAATGAACTCACAGCTGTTCGTTTTTATTTTCTTTGAAAACAGAATTGATGAAACATTTTATTAGCAGTCATAGTCTGGAAGAAATGATTCGGTGCTGTTTTTCAGAACAAGTCTGAAGAAGTCTGTGTTAAAAATGTTTTTTTTTTGTTTTTGGTTAATTTGCATAGATGCCTTCCGTTTCGACGCAAAACGAATATAAATTCAAGAATATTCGAGATATTGAAAATGTTCAATCCTTTTTGTTGTGTGCACAGTTGAATAGGTGTTGTGAGATACGGCAGGAAAACAGAAAAAAGAAAGAAATTTTCCTAAACACTTGATAATATGTTAACATAGTGCCGTTCACGACCTTGGAACATCATTACAATACTTCACCGAGTGTGCTTGTGCACCGCATCGATTTCACCGGCTTCACTTTGACAAAGTCAACCAGTGTACCCATAACCTTTTTGATGGCATGCGAATGTAAGCGTGAAAAAGAGCATTAAATGGGCTGTTGTATTGTTGTACGTGTATCGAATCAATAAACATGTGTTTACCAAAGCGAACGGGGTTTTCGCATCATTGCCAAAACTCACAACAAAATTGTCTCCATCGTTCGTACTTTGACTGCAACCCATCGAAATTCGACGTGATCTGTGAACTGGAATATTCGACAGTAATGGGACCATCTTTGTACGGCCTCACACTTTTATCAAATGACAAAATCGACGCGACAATATTTGCTGAAATGGCAAGGTGAAATTCCTGTAAGCCAAAAGCATCGGGCGAAAGAAGAAAAAACTGGCTCGTGATTACGATGATGACAACAAGTAAACATGAAGTAATGAACGAACAATTCATGAATATGTGTGTATGTGTGGAAAATACCTACCTCGTTGCAATGTCGGTAGAATTCGGTAAAAAATGAATACAACGTGAACGGAGGAAAAGGAGGAAAAATTCGATTTCTCTTTTACGTGAATATGCGACGATAATAATCAAAGCGTACGATAAAATATGGATTCGTACGTTGATCAGCAACAGCCTCTTCCGAATAACCAAATATTTCTATTTTCCATTTTATTTTCTCTCTCTCGCTCGCCTGATTTGAATCATTTTGAAAAATGGCCACGTCAAAATCACATACCGATTTCGATTTGCACCATTCCGGCACAAAAAACACTTCGAATGGTTCCGTCATAATTCAATAGTTTCTTTCCCACCTTAGTTTTGTTCGGCATACCTGCAAGTAAGTTATGTGCATGGGTGTGTGTTTTTTTCTCTCTATCGCTTCAAACTGATTCACAACACATTCACGTATGGACTTTATTGATGAATCGAAAAAGCATACGAGATTATGTGCGAACGATATTTTTCGCATTGTACCACTTCTTTTTGCAAGGTGTGAAACGGATAAATACCATCATCGCAATGTGGGTAAATTGAATTATATGCGCTCGAATTCAGAAGAATCGATTTGACCCATTGTCCGATTGAGCCTTTTGGAATATAAACTGATGTCGGCAAACATTCATCCTCGTATGGCTTTATCAGTTCCGTATTCATACGAAACTTATTTGGATCAGTTGATGATTCGTATGTGAAGATAAAAATAACGGAAAATATTGATTCGTCCTGCAAAATATCCTAGAAAAATGTTTTCAAGCGAGACACAGTCTATTTTAGTTTCTTGAAAGCATTTTGTTATGGAATTTTGAGAAATCCAGTTGAGCGTTCGAAAAATAAATTGCATCATCAAGAAAATGTTTTGAAAATGGTCTCGTTTTATGACATACAGAGACAATTTTCGACAATCACAACATTTGAATTGGTCTCAATTTACTCTCTTGTCTTCAATTATGCAATAGGGGACATTGTCTCTAGTTTTTTTGGTCAGCATTTCAATGTTCTCAATCGAAAATTCATTACAGTTTTCATCCTCGTAAACAAGTGACCTATTGGTCCTAAACCTGTATGGCTGCCCATCAATTAAATTCCATTTAATTTCGTTTGTCACATTTTCAATTCGTTCCTTTCGTTGCGTTCTATTCGATTCTTTTTCTTTCCGGCAAGTGTCAAGACGGATTTAATGGAAAATGGTGCTAATTCAACGTTATTCATTGCCAAAGTGAGAAAAACGGATACCGGCAACTATACGTGCTCAATTGGACCGAACGATTTTCACACAATAAATGTTCAAGTGTTGAATGGTAATTATTGTCACAATCAATTATCGGTTTTCACTTTTTTGTTTCATATTTTGAGCATTTCGAATTTATTTTTAATGCTAAATTTTTTATTATTTGCTTCTATTTCAGGTGAAAGTCTCGCCGAATTGTATCACGTGAGTGCGGTTCCATCACAATTTGAACTCACACCACACAATTGGATTACAATGTTCATTTCCACAATAATAGTTTTAAGTCGTTACATTCAAACCTTCGAGGGTAATAATATCGTTTACAAAGTCAGTTTAGAATATCTGAAAAAGTGTTCGTCGTAACAATTTAAGCCAACTTTGATCCGCTACACTTGGAATTAGTTAATTGAATTTTGTTACTTTTAATAGTTTAGGTTGTGTTAAGATAAATAAAAAGAAATGCTTCAATATCAAAAAAGTTGAACTTTCATTCAAGGGCTAAGCTTCAGTTTCATTTCTCTTATCTTTGTATTACACTTATCTCTCTTATTGGTCATTACATAGATTTTGATTCACGGCAAAACACCATATCAATGCAACAAAACACCGTATCAAGTTGATATTATCAACCATTATGACAAACGGTTATGAAAGAAGAAAAAAATCCGTTGAATTGGTTGTTGATCCAAAATCTTGTCGCAAAATAAAGTACGAGCTTTCGACAGTTAAGTATCCTTGAGTAAAAGTGGATAGCTTTTGCAATGGCAACCCAACACCGCTGTCATCCAGCTGTCACCCCTTCATTTGAAACTTCAAAAGGGGAAGTTTGTAAACAAATCGTTAATTGTTAGACGCTGAAAATGATGATGATATCGTAATTACTATCCACACTAAGCCATTCGGTTAGATGGCTGATCAATGTATGAAAATTCTGAACAAAAATAACATTAACGTACACCACAGGCCATAAGTTTGGATACCCCTATGAAACGTTTGTTTCTACGTTTTTTGAACATTTTCACTTAAAATTTAGTATCGGATATGAAAACATATCGAAATTCTGACCGAATGGATGATTTGGAAGATAACATTTGGCCGGCCTATGGCCATCTTTTGGCCTTTGAGCTGTGGGAGCCAAAATCGAAGTCTTAAACGGGCCATCGGATTAAAGAGTTATATACGCCATTGGAAAGGTCTTTAAAAGTAGATGTGATTTGTGGTATTAAACATCAAAATCTGCCGGCGTTTGGCCAAGATATGGCCGTTTGTAATTTTTGGCCGAAATCTTCAATCAGCCATATCTTGGCCAAAAGCTGGCCGATTTTGATGTTTAATACCAAAAATGATACGTATTCTCCGAGACCTTTCCAACGACGTATAGCATGTTGAAATTGGACAAGCGGTTTGAAATTTAAAAAATTTGGGCCAAATTCATTCATAGGGGTATCCAAACTTATGGCCTGTGGTGTATGTATATCATGTACGTGTTTTTCAAGTAATTTTTGATGTGGTATTTTCGTCAGCGCTAATATTTCATCTGGATGTGGTAATAATGATGTCAATAATTCTAGCTATATACGGTTATAAGTGTACTTGTCTAATATTTTAACGATGCAATTTTCAGGCGGCCGAAAATTCTAGTCTTTCATTTGGACAAATTTTCTTTGGTTAAATTAATGGCTTCGCAAATCTGTTTGTATACTGTTATATTGGTTACAAAGCGAGTGATTACTATACTAGCGTAGGTGATGTTTTGTATCAATCAACTGGAATAAGCTACCGATAAAGTATCGTAAAGTTTTCATGTTGATGATACAAGATGTCCAAAGACCTATGAACTATCATGGCTTCAAAATGATTAAAATTGGTTTGGGAACATTTGCAGCAGTAAGTCTGGGCATATTCCACATGAGGAATCTTCTAATTTCGTTTTCTCTTCTTTTCAGATTTTGAAAGATGTTTTCCAGTATTATATGGTAATGAAAACTTTGACAGAAAAATAATGAACTTTATTAAATTCATCGGATGCTGTGAGTTTGGTGCCCGACGAGAAATTTGCGGTAAAATAGGTGTACGCCGACACTCCGTCGCATATCAGTTCTAGAGTGCGGATACTCGCAATGCGAATAGAAATCCACAATAAAAGTTACTGCAAAATGTTATCGCTGAATTACAGATTTACGGGCAATAACATATTATTAACTATACTTAATAACATAATAATAACGGCGGTATATTTGGTCCAACATAACATAATAATAACGGCCAATATGTTTATTAACATATCGACATATTATCTTAATAACGACCAAAAAAATCGCAAAAAAAAGTTTCA
>NW_022595244.1:229746-291831 GCF_009176505.1 Sitodiplosis mosellana
CATTTCACCAAGTTTTGTACAGCAAATCGCATTGCAAGCTGAAAAAAATATAAATATTCTTCATTTTGTTTCAAGAATTCCAAGCAAATACCAATAATTACATCTTTTGCAACGATGTCTTCATTAGATTGATATGATTTTATGAATTCAACAAATTCAGTACCAACTCCATTCATCACCGGCATCAAATTTTTCAACTAAAATCAAATAAAACATTTAGCAACCATTTCCGCAACTTTTTAAACGTTTACTTACTTTGCTGGATGAGAAAACTGGTGTAATCAATTTTCGTCCTTCTTTCCATTCCTCATCACGAGTAAAAAAAGGATTCAGGGCAGTTAATTCATCGTGCTTTTTACTGACATTAAAATCATTGCTACGAAAACTATTGAATTTTGTAATCATAATATCTTTAACCAAATCGGGATCACGCGCCACAATCGCTGGCTTCAATAATTTGTAATAGCCGATGTATGGTTGATTGGAAAATTTGCTTCATATGAAAATAAATGAAACGGGCACGTAATGTGTTAATTCAGTTTATGATCTCAATCAATCAAGCCAATTTATTCATTCACAATTTTTTGTATTTTTCGATGTAGACACATTTTACTCACTTATACCAACCCGTAATCACCAAACCCCAATGCTCCGAAAAAGTGAACATCGATCCAATATTCCCAACAAATGGTTTCGGCTCTGGACCTGGCACTTTATTCTGTTTCCAAAACGAATAATTCCATTTCAGCCAAATGTACAACAGAGTGATGACACCCAATAAAATTGCGATCGTCAACATTTTGCTAGTGAATATTCTTTGTCTTATGCGCACAACTATCTATATGAACTGAATGAAGGCTTCTTAATCACTGGCTTTTATAGAGAAGAAACAATTCTGCCAATCTAATATATATATCTTTCTCATTGACTTGACGTCATTGTCAAGTTGACTTGTTCATTTGATTAGTTCAATTCATCAAGCATGTTGTTTTGAATCAAAAGATATGGGCAGCACTTGTGCCGATAGCACTTGTGCACAAACTGTGATTTAAAATATACCAAGTTTATTACATTCGTTATCGGTATTTTTAAGCACTCCTAATGATTCAACACTATTTTTACTGGTGAGATATGGTTGATTCGCTATGAAGGGCGTGAATGACATAAATTTAACTTAGTGTTGATTGATGGCTCGGTATACCGTTTAACTAGAACAAAAAGGCACTCGACAAATGAACGTTCCAAGTCATTGTTACTTCTGATTTTCATTTCACACCGATTTAAAATACAATTAAATGATTACATTTTTATTGATATTACTACCTTGGCCTTTGATATGACTTGCAACTTTTTCTAAACGGCGAAAAAACATGTGCTGCTTTCATTCGAATGTGATCTAAGTAAAGTATCCAAAGTACTTCATGATACCAAAAAGCAATTAAACACGTTCAAATTCATTGTCTTTATTAAGCATGTATTCAGACACCATAAAACAAGGTGAAATTTCAAAGTGAAATGGTTTCGTAGAGAATAAATTAATTTGGTGTGCAATTGCGCATGCATTTAAGTTATGCCAAGTGGAATTGAAATGTGACGTTGACAACGGCTGGTTACAAAACCGTCTAAAAATTGGACGTTTTTGTATTTAACCCGAATTAGTCTACATCAAATTGAAATTGTGTATTCAACAAAGTACAGTTATGACAGAAGTGAATAGCTAGGAATTAGTTTATTTGCGTGGTATTCCACTTTTGCCTGATCCATGTTCAGCAATATCCGATCTTGTTTCGAGTGCCATCATTTCGTCCGCCAATTCAATTACTTCCAGAATTTTTTCAATTTCCCGTTTGATGTAATCTAACTGCGCCTCGGTTTGTTCACGCTTCAACGTTGGCTCTTCATTGTTTCGATGACATAGCAGCAAGTAAGTCTCGTGAATTTGCTCGAGCAGCATGCATATCTCTTTCTCTTTCTCTGCAATAATCTCCTTTGATGGATGTAGTATATTCTCCACTTTCAAGTAGTCGCTTTTGATTTTGTCGAAATTTTTCTGTGTTGTGGATGCAAATACTCAGAATGATTGCAAAATGTTATAATCTGCTTTTGTGTTACCTCAATCTCAATTAGTTGATTTTCAAGGCCAGCAATCATCAAGGTGGCTTCGTTCGATATTTTCACAATATCCGCTTGCATCTTTTCAACTGATTTCAAAGAAGCTTCATCATTTTCTGATACTTCCTTCTGAGCGAGTACTACGAAGAGATAACAGAAAGAAATAATTTGAGTAAATCTTAGTAATTGCTCCAAAAAGTCTTCAGGAAAAATTATTCATTTTTGCTTTTGAAAAAAATGCAATTAGCAAAATGTTCAAAAAAAGAGAAAAAAACTCACACAATGCCTCAATTCGATCCAAAAAATCTTCTTTGTTTTTGAAAATTTTCATTTTATCGACAAGCTGCTGCAGCACATCCTCATACACTTTGCCCTTTTCGATGTTTGGCTTCAACGTTTTCTCATGATATTCGGTCAATTTTTTCGTTTTCTCCACATATTCATCGACTTCTTTTTGCAGTTTTTCATGGATTTCCTTTTCGGCCGCAATTTTCTTGTCAAGGATCATCTCTTTTTGCTCACACTCATTGATGAAGTCATTGACTTCGATAAATTTTTCCCGCAAATCTTTCTGCATTTTTCGTGCCTCTTCAGTGCGTTTTTTATTTTGTTTGCCCTTGACTATGGCTTCTTCACGCATTTTCTCATGTTGCTCAACCACCTCGGCATTTTCTCGATCATTCCAAGCTTTAACCATAATAATGTTATCAGCTGGTTGAACATCCCATTCTGGATTCTTTCTGTAAATAAAAATCATCAATTAAGTTTAAATACCTTTGCAGGCACCAGAAAGTAACTTACAAGTAATTTTTATTTTGTGACTTCGAGCGTCGAAAAATGGAATTGGCGCGTACGTTAGCCACCAAAGAGGCGATCGATCTTTTCTTGAACATTTTTAAATGTTTGCTTTCCGAGTAGCCACTGGATATAAACGCAAATGATAATTACAAAGGGCAAAAAATACCAATGGTATTAGCGACGATTTCAAATACCTTTGAGTAAATAAGTATTCAATTTTTCACCTGTTTATCGGTTGCTATGCAAGAACTGTCAAACTGTCATCATTGTTACCATACTAGAGCCAAGAGTTAATTCAGACTCTGCAGAGAATTTACCAACGGCTTCAACACATACGGCTTCGTATCAAATAACCTGTGTGACTTAGCTGATGATTTGTTTACACTCTCTATTAATAAAACCGACCAAACGTATGCAATAACATTGGAACACGGACATCGCCTTCATTTCGTTTGTAATACTGGTGTAATTATTCCGTTGATTAATTCATAATTTCTGAGTGGGTTTCCAAGCTATCGATTTTCGTCCAATTCTCGAATCGACTCCAATGTATTGTTGGTGGCATTAATAGAGGAGTTTGTAATTTCCAACGGTCATGCGATGTTGCCAGTAGTAACTTGCTACCGTGTCACATATTTAGCATAATTTCATGACGGGCGTCCGACGAACATGTGAATTATCTGTGTAAACAACCCAAAAAGAATCGTTGATTTTCGTTGTACGCCGTTCCGTAGTCAATTCCAAAGGCCAATTAATGCAGTCACTCTGCTGTGATGATTGAGTTTTATGATGCCATAAATTTGAATTTAATTACCTTGATAAAGTGATGCGTGCGTACTGCAAGTACGAATCTTCACCGAACGAGATACAAAAAAGAAATTTTTGCGGAAAAAGTTGCAAACAAAATCAAAACTCTGAAAAAACAATCGCTTTCATATTGATAAGATGGTTGCCATTGTTTTCAACGCTGTTAAAGAATTCCGCTCACAATGAGATCGTATAACATGATCTATCGTATTGATGTGGTTAGTGTAAATAACATCGGTTAACATACTTTAAAATTGTTTTGTTTTATTTTATTTCGTACATTCTCTCTTTTCATGTCTAAATATTTTGTTGTGTTGTGTTGTGTTAATGAATGATTAGGCTAATGGAACGTTAATAGATTTGATAATAATAAATTGTATTGGAATTTAGTAACTAAAGAAAAGAACCCAAAATTGGGATTGAATTTTATTTGCGCATCATTTTCCGTATACATGCACCAGCACATTGTAAAAATGGTTGAGTGTGTGTTATTTTTGGGTGTTGGCAAATGTCCAATGAATGAAATAGCAGCGGCATGAATGACTTGCATGAAATGCGCAATGACATTGATTATTAATTAATATGTGAAGCATTGCACCCCAAAATGAATGCTCACAAAAAATGTTTTTTTTTTTTAATTTTTTCTTTTATTTTTTTGATGGACGTTTCGAATTTCAATTACACTAATCAATAAATTCCACAAGAATGTCGTGTATATATATTCTCATAAGTATTTTGTGTGCGCGATGTTTGCATTAGGGGAATGATGGATCATTTCCACATTATTAAATTCAAATGACAGATGATAACACCGACTGACCGAACAAAACAAAATCAAACAGACATAATATTAACTAGCTATTTTTAGGTTTTGGTTTCTAGATTAAGAACATTTCTCATTTCATTCTCCATGCAACGGGACCAAAAGACGAAGAAGAAAGGAAAATAAATAGAATACAAAAAATAAAATGAATAAGAAATTACGTCGAATACAAATATTATTTTAATAGTAATCAGTTCAATCGACTTCAACACACGATCTACGTGCCGTTTCACAAGCACAAGCTGTGAGTTGGATTCTTATCACGAGTGTATTGTGTTTCTGGAATTCTCATTTTTTTTTCTATATCTCTTCTGTTAAGCATTTTTTTCTTGCACTTTCACAATCGAAGTAAAATTTACACAAAAAATTTAAAAAAAAACACCACAAAAATAAAATAGTTGTGTGTGTGCAAGCTAGAGGCCGATTTTAATGATGTTTTGGGAATTTGAAGTTGACGTTGTATTTGTGCGCGAACTGAATCGCGCTCCTTTTTCATTTGATGCGGGCATGTAAAATGATTAAGTTGTTGGTTGTACCGAGAGAAAAAAAAGTTTTATGACATCTGAACTGCTTATGATTAATCATTAGAATGTATTAGAAAGTGTGGACAATGAATAGTGTTAGATTTGTTTTTCTTCTCATTTTCTATCGTTTCTGTTTCTATCAGGCAAATATTTGTTTCCATAGATGGCTTTTCTTTTTGTTGTTGTTGCGGTTGAAACATTTCATATAATATATATATAGTTCACTTGTATTTAATTCCCACTTGGACATAACATATGTTAGCGTTAAAGCACGATTATTCGATTTCGCAGCGAATGTAATCTTGTTTTGACGATGTTTAACTAAACAAAAATATACTTGATTTTCCATTTATTTGTTTGTTTACACAATTTCTTTTCTTACTTTTTTACTTTTCTGTTTCATTCTTTCTTTCTGTTCACTTAATGCTAGCTATCATCTTTTTATGTTTCAGCACATAAATACAGTAAATCTCCCACATAATTAGTTGATTTTTGTGGCAGCGAAACATTTTCATTTCGTCCGCTTTGAGTTGTTGTTATTTTTTGTTTGTTTTCTTCCTCTTCTTCATCTATTTTCGGTCTTCGATTAGCTTCAGTGTTAGTAATTGTGTTGGATCGATTTAATCGTCCGTCGATAAATTCTAGTATCGATTGGCGTTTTGTGCCTGATTGTTGAATTGAGATGAAATCGCGGCTTGTGCGGCCGATGTTGCCGCCTGTCGAACACCTTGATTACGCATAAACTCACTTGCAAACTCGGCCTGTGCTTTGTCCATGCTCACTTTGTCCGATGACCGATAGATCGCGTGAACCTAAATACAAGACGAAAGAACACCACATTATTATCAATTACTAATGAGGCCCACCAATGACGTCACACACATTTACTGTGTGTGCGTTCGCGCGCTCGCCGCGCAGTCAATGTACATTTTTTGTTGCTACCACGTTGTATGATTTATAAGTGGAAAATGGTAAATAAACTATAATCGAATTTAAAATGTACCATACACATGTGCATTACCTTTGTTAAGAGGAGAAAGCTGCCAGCTGCACAAATAGCAAACGAAAAGGCAACAACTAGTGCTAGTATACCGATGAAAATGCCACTAAGACTGCCATCGAACTGTGCAATGGCCGTGATGAAACCACAATACCCCATGCCGTGAATGCCGACCGTTTGTAAAATCATTACGAGGAATTGGAAAAAGAAAATCAGGAAAAACACCATGAAATTGAAACTCGAATCGCTTCGGAAGGCTTTGTAGGCTGGACGGTACCTAGTTCATTTGTATTTAGAGAGGGTGAATGAAATGAATTTTTTTCATTACTTTTGCACAACAAATTGATAAGATTTATCACAAATGTTATTAATTTCTGTGTAATTATTGCGATATGAGGAACAAAGGCGGCATGAGTGAGTCACTTTGTGTTGATCAAATTGCAATTTCAATGAAAATGCGAATCAAACTTACCAACACATGAATGAAGCAGGTGTAAATAATGCGCCGTAGATAAGGCCCAAAGCGAAATGTCCAAAACTGTTGTCACCGCCACGGAATAACAGCAAAATAAGCCCAATCAGTGCATTCACCGTCAGGACTAGAGCATAAAAACCCCATAAATAGTACAAATGCCGAACGATGCGTTGAAATTCTGATGGGAAAAAGATTGAAAAAATGAATTAATTCGGCACTTTCTCATTAAAATTGAAATGTAAGCGCAACGGAGAACAAACCGGGTGGAATTTCAACATTTATATCTTGATAGAAGCATGGCTGAAAGCAACACTGTTCGGGCAATGGAGGCCAATTGTTACGCCGAATGCCAGCTGTACTATTTCGCAATTGTTCCTCTCGCCGTTCAAGGTCTTGTGCTTTTCGTTCCAATTCCTCTTGTCTTCTCTGATTTGTGAAAAATAAACGAGAAAAAATGGAATTAATTTGCCCGTTTTTGCCCCATTATAATTGAAATGCAATGGCGAACAAACCTGAAGTTCTTCTGTTGAAATTTGTGGTGCTGTTTTGCCATATGCCGAATTATTTTGACTATTTTGATTGTAGGCTGGGAACGGTTCGGTTCGCGATTGCTGCTGTTGTTGTCCGATTGGGATTGTTGTATGACGATTATTGTCATCTTCGAATGGATTGTATTCGTCTAAAATGTTCGATTGGGGCGCGATGCGGGCCGCTTGTTGAACAGCTGGATCCTTTTAAGCGGGTGAAAATACACGTAAAATGCATATTAATATACAATATTGCGATAATAAATCAAATGGAAAACAACAAATGTCATTCGGTATGAGTCAGATAGGGAAAGAGGTCGACACTTGAGCAACTGGTGTAAATTTGATGAGACAAACACATGCAAGCAAATACATGAGTGTGACAGAGAAAGCACGATGAAAAGTTTTGTGATGACACTTACGGCAAACGGATTATCGACCGCTGGCTCGCCAAATGGATTGTCATCAAAATTATTCGACATCGTTTTTTTTTCTACGCAGATTTTTACTGTTTCTGATGCAATGATACACTTCGCACTGAATTCACTTGTTTGGTTTCGTTCACTTCCGTTTACTCCGATTACAAAAAGTGATTGTTTTCTTTGCTCGCTCTTTTTTCACGCTTTTTATCGCATAAATTTAATTAAGAAAATACATCACACACACAACTCATATCTTACTTGTACACTTCAACTAGTGACAGCTCATTGTGACATCTGTACAAGTCGAAAATGCACGGCGATGGAATTCTGAATTCGGTTTGGCTTGTGACACAAAAGCTACAGTCGACTTTCAATGGATTTTTCTATCGCTCTCTCTCTCTCTCTCTCTCTCTATCTTCTTCTCCCTTTCGAATGCATTTGTCACAACCATTCAGATACGAATTCGTGGGCTGTGTATGCCAAGCGACGATCCATTGCTAGTGTTGTCGCATGTGTGGTTCATCTTTGCTTTGGATACAATGGAAAAAGCCCGACATCTCTCAAAGCTGATCAGAGGTGGCGCCACTCGACAATGCACTAGAAATCATTTCGAATGGGAGTCAATCACTCTTTATCGTTTTGAATCTGAAAACGAAATGAAAAATAGAAGAAAAAAATTGAAACGACTTTGAATTAAAATGTATGCAATTTGCAGAATCTATTCAATTTCTCAACTAATTGCGACAAATCATAAAAATCATTCAATCGAAAGTTTTAATTTTTGAATGAAAAAAAAATCGTTGTTCCAATTCCACTGTTCACCATGCACTGTTCAAGTGCACAGGATAAAGAGATAAATGTCTGAAATGGTTGAAACAAAAACAGGTAAATTTCACTTGGAAAATATTTTTCTTCATCGTTGTTTATCGATAGCATTGTCTATACGAATATGAGTTGAACTTCTTCGTTGCCAAAATCAGATAAATCTTATGTTTTGCACCTATCATGCATTGGTCACGGAACGATGCATCTCAGTTGAGGAGAATAAAAAAAAGAGAAAAACGAAACTTTAGCCAAAACAATTCGGCAAAACGGGTGAAATGACAAAATAAACGTGCACACTCAATGCTCGACTTTTCTTCGGTTCAGGTGAGTATTTCTTCTTCTTTTTGTGTGTGCGTTTTAATGGTTGATTTGCACAAAACATGAATGAAAAAAAGGAATAATGAATTTGAAAGAAATTTTTTTTCTGATTTTGTTTGTCGACGATTCTCATCTCTTTTGTATTTTCGTAGTAGAAATTTAGCGTATTTTTTTCTCTCTCGGGTAGAATGTGTCTTTTGTTTACCTTGTCTCGTTCACTGGAAATTCTATCACTTGGTACGTTTAAGTGGTGCTGAGATTGGGATTTGAGGTAATCCGACAATCAACAACAAACTTATCTCCTCTCATTTCGCGGAACGAAAATATTTGCAACAAATAAACCAATGAAACCATAACATTGTTCGGCAATAAAGCCGAATTAGTTCATGCTCGAAGATAATCACTAATTTGATGCAAAGAAATTACGGCATTTAGAGAAAGGCATCAACTGTTTTTATGTTGAAAGCATTTGTAATACCAAAAACTAACCAGACGGCCGAAATGCATTTCGAAGAACGATATCTGAAGTGAGACATTGAAAATTCAAATCCAAATCGTCTATTCGTAAAATCGAGCCGTTTTCGTCAGACAATATGGAAAAAGTTAGCGACATTTCCTTTGCAGCAAAAAAGGCATGCAATCGCCAGTAGTAGTATTCCGGCGAGAGTCGTCAATGGAATGGAATGCAATGCTCGCGGCTAAAATTAGAATATTGCAACGTCATGCGGCCATTTATTTATGATCCCATCAAAAAATGTTGTTTCAACGAATAAATTTCCCATTGGTATTTTTGCCGCAATTTATATCCAGCGCGAGATTTATTATCCGTGCCATCGCTCAAGCGAAGACGGGAAAGTTCACCTTTTCGGTGAGCCGGTTCGTATCGTTAACACGTCTCAAGGAAAAAAGACGTGCCACCACCTCTGCTGCTGCTACTACCGTCGCTGACGTTGTTGCCGTTCAAAGCATTCGTCTCAATGCATAACATTCGAGTCAGCCAATTTTCAGGGAATGCATACCGAAACGAACAAAAACTCTGTCAGCAGCGAGTATTCAATGTGCATTTGTGTTTTCCGATGAACGTGATTATCACAATGAAATTATATTTCTGGATTTAAAATTGGCTTTGAATTTCGTTTTCAACCCCGACGCCGTCAACTCAATTGTTTCGAAAATGTATATGTATCTAAAACCGTCAGGATAATAGTAAAGCATTCAATCGTCGTTAGATTTTGTGCTGTGTTCCGTTTTGGAAATACCGAAGTTTCGGAAATATTTTCGACTGGATTTTTCTCACCGTCGCTTCGAGCTCTACTCGGAGAAATTTATGATAGTCTTTTAACTTAGCATGGAACCTAATTGAGAAAAGTCTGGCAAGCAAGCAAAAAAAAGACTAAAGAAAACTTAAAACTTGTTGTTGAGCCTGTGCGATGAGGTATAAATCTTCGTTCTCTTCAATCATCGACATAAAACAGGCATTCGGTCTTCGTCGTCATTTATCACAACTTAACCGATCAACACAACTGAAAAACTGAACGTGAGAATCTCAATGTTTTGTCGAACACATTCGAAAGGACTCAGCCAAATAAACAAATAGTCATACACAAAGCAAAAAAGAGTCGAAACATGAGAGTCGAAATGCAGAGAAAAGAAATGGATTTCGATTAATATTCCATTGAACGAAGCGCAGCATGGAGAAATGGTTAAATACTTACACGTTTTTTTGGGAAGAAGAAAAAAACCAAGCACGTCAAGTGCCCGGTTTTGCAATTTACCACCCTCAAATCTTCTTTTCGCCTTGCAACTAAGACACACCATAAATGTGTGTCCCTCAATTCACTGGCTGTGAACAATTCAGTGCAGGGAAATTCCCCGATTCCAATGAATCCGAAAATACCTGTGCATTGTTTTTCGACATAATTTTATGCATAGCCAACAACAAAAAATGAACACTCTCACAGCATCATTTTTCGTTTTCACCATTTGTGTTTGTCTTTGCTCTACGCACTTGTTGACGATGACGACTACGACGACCGTAACTCGAAACTTTCTTAGTACATGATTTCGATGAAAACAATCGTAAAATCGTATGTGCTTCAGTTCGGTTCGGTTCTCACGCACAGTACGAATCTGGTAGTTTTCTTCAGTTTTTTCGCTGCAAATAAATATTAAACGATTTCCCAGGACTCCTTTTTTTCACACAGAATTCGGAAATTGAGGCAAAGAAGGAACTAAAAAATGGATTGTATACGGATTGAGTTCTCACGCTTCTACTATTGACACTTTCTCAATGATCCTGCATAATGCAAACATTGCTATACTCTGAAATTATCATGGCACTGTTCAGTTGAAACAATAACAACAGTTTTCTGGTAATGCATTCAATTCAAATGCATTTTTACAACTCGAATTCAAGGCTACGATCGAGGAGCATCGCTTGAATATCGTTGAAACGATCGAAATGGGTATTCCTGACAAGTTTCAAGACAACTTGAACATAAAGTCAAAAGACTCTTCGCCCCGAAACCGAATCTTGGTGTGTGTAAACATCTGTTGTTGGCTAACGACATTGTTTTCGAGTGGTGTGTTTGGTTCACTTGAAGTTCATGAATTTTTTTTTCATCAATTCATCATATTGTGCGCGTACACGATCGATCGCAAAGCAGACATGAGCCGACAACTCAATTCCAATATGTTCACCTTACGCTGCCTTTTATTTAAATGAATGATTTTAGTTAATCATCTGTTCGTCGATACAAATTAATCAAAATCGAATGGAAAAGGTTTATCCGGCCATACAGATGACGAAATTGAAGCGCATTTTCCATACGATTTGAGCTTGAACGCATCAATTGCATATGGTGCAAGAGCGCTCGCGGTACTGTACTATGGAAAAGAAACAATTTTTGATTGATTCATCAAAATGAATCAAATTCGAAACGGCTTCAATTGTGAATAATGTCAGTGATTAAAACAAACTGACAAATAGTCACAACCTTTTAATTCCGAATTGTGATATTTCGACGAGTGTTTTGCCATGGTGAGTCTTTGAAGTATTTGAATTTGTCGTTTGGGCAATTAATTTTCGGCAAGTACTTTGACATTCAAGCCGATAAACGCAATCTGTTGCTGCATTCGAGCGGAGCAAAGGATATTGGTTAGTTTATGGGCGCAACGGAGCCATTTAGTTTCGATTCCAATATGAAAGCCAGAATGAAAGCAGAATTCCATGCAGTCGACAAAGAGAAAGAGAGAAACTCATCAAATCACTTATTTACGCATATTTATGTTGAACAGAGTGTGAAGTAGCGTTGATTAGTTTCTCAATGTACTGCCGTATTTACAATTATTTGTGAACTGTTCAACTTATTAGAGAGTGCATCTTGGGTTTTTGGGGAAAGCCGAAAATAGTGATCTCGCACTCACAGTTGATAAACATGGAAAATTTACATTTTCTCCTTATATAAAATAGCATTATTCAGCCACAGAAAGAGATGAGAGAAGAATGGGACGGGAAAAAGGATCACTTACCGTTTGGTTGCCGTTAACTACTATGATGCATCGCATTTAACACATCTGCCGTTTTTTTCTCTTCATTTCTTTTTTCTCTTAATTTTTCGGCTGCACAAGATGTTATTGATTCTGCGTGTGCGCCATGTTTATTCCTAATGTGTGTGTTTACAATGTGTTTTCCATAATGCGTTTCGAAAAAGCCGTGTTTTCAATGCGCTCCGATCTAAATATCGCATCTATTATATGCGTGCATTTTCACCGCGATACCAACCAGCCAGCAATGCACCGCATTTCGATGCAAGTCAATTTCGGTGCAACGCACGGCTTAAATACACATTGATTTGAGCCATTTGGAATGGGATGTTCAGTTGGAGATTGCATTTTTGTTTACAATCAGACGACATGTACTTTATAAACTGTTGTGGTTTGAAGCGTAGTCATATTTTGTGTCGTTGAAAAATGAGTACATTAACTGCGGTTTGATTTGGAGTTGGAAAATTTGATTGGGAAAAATCTGTTCAGAAGTTGTGGAGATAAAACCAATTTTGTTGTGAAAGGAAAGAGGAAAAGTCAGAAAATCTCGAAACATATGGACTATAAAGCAAATTCGTCGGTTAATCAAATGCATTCCGTATTCATGCCCAAACTGGAAAATGATTCAAACAATTATTTCGTGTTAGCATTTCGACGGCTCCCAATTTTCGCCTCAAACGTTTTGCCACTTATTTTATTAGAGTGGAATTGTTCGATGACAATTTTCAATCAATTTCGAAGTGGCTTTTGGCGGCAAACGAAAAGAACAAAAATGACTTGGCTGGAAACGTTTAAAATCCGAAAATCAAACGGATTTCAATGTTGTGAAGTTCCCAAAACAAAAATGATTATGCACAAACTATACTTAAACGATGGAAACAAATCGACTTTGACATGACGTTGCACAATTGCATGGCGATTTTTCCCTCGGACGATTTTCTTCCACTCGTTGCTTTCGGCTCTCATTTGTATTTCCTATTTCGTTTTTCTCTCACTCTCGTAACCATCGAACGAGCAGCAGAAAGACCTCATCGGCAGCGCAATTCTTTTGACTTTGAGTTTGTTTATCATTGTTACGATTTTTTTTTGCTTTCAAATGCGTTACATGACTTTGTTGTTTGCCGCCTACGTGAAAGAATTTTATTCTTCTCAATTGAACATTCTTCGGTACCATCATATTAATTCTTTTTTTTCCTTCTGTTTCTATTCAATGCCTTTTTTTACTCTATAATTCGTTAAATAAATAACTAGTTTGGAATAACAGGCAAAATGAAAACGGTGTGTAGTTCGATGAAAAATGGAAGTGAAAAAAAATGAAATGAAAATGTTTAACAAATTCGAAAATGATTTTGATTCAATCGAACGCAATCATTATTGTAATTGAGATTTCTTGATAATTGGTTGTGAATCGACTGAAAACGTGTTGGTTGTTTGTTACTCACTCGAAGGAAAACCAAAATTGGAATAATTTCCACGTTGTGGCCAGTGAAACTGGTTTAGCGTCAGCGAGAAATCAACGGCAGGAATGTGCGTCTGACATGTTCATCGATACGGAAAACAATTTACGATCTGAGAAACATTGCTGATAATATTTTCGACATGTCGTTTAATTTATGGACCAATTGCACAACAACAAAATCACAATTGGCATTGTGCAATGCAGACGCGATCGCAGACGCTTGATACTCAAATCACCCCGAATATATATCAAGTTTGTGACTGAACTCGAAATATCGATCGTTATCCGCCGCCTTAGACAAACAATGCAACAAGCTGCAAAATCAGTGTGTTCAATACCAGTTTTTTTTCCTTCTGTTTCGGTGAAAAGTGATTGGATAAACAAGAAAAATTCGGCTGGTCCATTTATCTAACGATCTACAAATTTCTCTTTTCATTTTGGTTTTGGGCATTTGTTGCCATTTCACTTTTGTATGTTTTTGAACAGCATCAGCTTGTTGTGGGGTAGAAAGTCTCTGTGACTCATTAGCAGGACTACCAGAGTAGACAAAGTATAGATCTTAACTTCCGATAAAATTACATTTTTTGCTATTTTTTCTCTCCATGTTTTTAGTAGAAAAATTGCCGAAAATTTGTACAATGGTCGAAAAAAGGGAGGAAAATGAGCGGCCGTATGAATTGTTCTCTCTGGTACAAGAAGACCATTGCGAAGAAAAACTCCTAATTATATGGGCTACGAGATGTGAACCGCATAATAACATCGTTCCACTCACTCTCTCTCTCGCTCTCATCGCTTGTTCAAAGTTTCAATCACTTTTTTTTACAATTTGATAAATTGAAGAATCGAGCCAACGAATAAAACAGCAAAACATTAACAAGAAACATGGAACGGGCCGAGAGAAAATAAAACACACACCAGAAAATAAGGCAGACACCGACAGTCAGGACGAAGCGACGAAAAAGAGAGAACGAAGAAAAAACAACGAACTGAACTTGACGAATTTTTGTGCATTGAAGCAAAAAAAAGAAGGGAAAAAATCACACCAACTACCTGATATTCGACGCCAACGATGCCGATTAAGACAAAGAATTTTTCAACACATCGCAAATGTAATTTGGCATTTTGCAACACGTTTGAAAACGTGAGCTCCGAAAGCGAAATCGATACGAAGACCGATTGCCAATTAAGATTGTGGCGCGAGAGTTTGAATTGGAAGAAGAAAGAAAAAACCTGTGCAAATCTCGCCATTTCTGGCGAATTTCAGTGATCACATCACAGCGATAAAATAGAACAGCAAATGCCGATCGTCGTTCGCATCCATCGAGTGATATCCGATAAGAGATAAGAGACGGCGGGAATCGTTGCCACCCTTGTACCAACCGCATGCATTACGATTATCATTAATGATGATAAAATGTAAATAAAAACCCATGCGCATTTCGAATTGAATGAAATTTGGTTTTTATTTATTTGATACTTTTTTGACAAATCAATTAACAAGATGTTGGAATGGAGTTCTGTCATTTTTTTATGTTTATGGCTCGTTATTTTTGTTGAAAGCCACTCATCTGGGTATATCTCTCATCAGTTAAGATTTCGGATGGTAAACGAGCGCAGCTAATAATTTCAATCGTCATCGTGTGTTGATTTCGGACATGGGTAATGGTTATCTGGTGTGTTTGGAGGCGTTTTTCTTTCTTTCTCTCGCTTGCCTCTCTCGATTCTGTTCCGTTGCCGAAAGATGAATTTTCTAACGATTAGTAATTAAAGGTCTTTCAATTTGTGCGTTTGTATTTGGCCGCCCTTTTGTGTCTCTTTAGATGAAACGTGTTTATGGGTGTTCAACGTTCTGTATACAGTTTGTTCTCTGTATTGCATTCGACGACGACGATGATGATGATGATGATGTCGAATGAATCGCTGTGTTTGGCCACACACCTCCCAAACAAGCCGATGAACCACATGCTATCGCATCATAGAAATGGTTTGTTGTTATTGTTTCATTTTTCGAATTTTCCAGTTCTGTTTTTTTCTCTGAATCGTTGTTTTCATTCCGATTGCCCGGGCGTTGTGCAAACACAGCACACAAAGCGTAAGTGGTAGTCTTGTTAACCGACTACGATAGTAATAAACTATGGTATATTTCCTGACTGGCCGGACACGAAATGAAATCTCAGTTTGCGACACATCACAAAAGAATGCCAAAAATGCTTTTGCATTGTCCAATTTGGTGTTTGACGAATACAAAATTATAATCCTAGCGTTTGAGATTTCTTTTTTTTCATTCTTACCTAAACTTTCAAATAAAAAGCGACCGGTGATATTTCATATATTTAGCTTTGACAGGCCAAATTCGTGTGCACGTTGTTCTGTCGCTCTCTCACTGTGTGTGGGGTTTCGATTCGCATTTTGGGCTTGGAAATTTGATCGGCATATTTGTTTTGTTCATCACACATTGATATAATTTATTTCTGACTTTTTATTTAATCGGAATTGCCGAATGAAGTTTTTCGCTGGAAGAAACGATGCCGACACACCAAAAACGACCAGATCCAAATGCCAAATAAATGGTGTCCAAATAGCGGTTTTGTGGGATATAAATTATATCATAAAATTATCGGCAATAATTCGGTTGGTTTTCTCTCCTCCTTCGGGTCGCTTCCCTTTGAAAAAACAAACGGAGAAAGGAACAATTACCGATGTCCGTGAGTATAAATTTTTTTTTTTTTACAATCATTAGAGAATTACACACAAGGGATGCTCATCGGCTGATGATAGATGGCGTCGACGAAAACGAAACGGCAAAAAAGCACATACACACAACTTGATGTTGATTTTGCCCAATTATATTAATATCGATCGTATTTTGGTGTGTAGAATGAAGAGAAAAAAAAGTAAAAAGAAGCCCATCATCGCTTTGATCGGCGTTCGTCTGCTTGCAATCTTTGCTCTTTCTCTCTCCTCTCTCTCTCACTCGCTCACTCTCTCGGCTCCCAGGAGATTGCCGTCTTTATAATATTATAACCAGTGTGTCTAAACGGCTTACATCAATAACGAATAATGACCGAATAAAAAAATTAAATAGTAAATAAATCACGTAGCAAATCAGCGAATTGAAATCACACACCGCGCGGCCGGTATGTGTTTGTGTGTGCGCCCGGGTATGAAAAATAAGTTGCGATGCCTGAACAGGCTTTAGATATCTTCCGACCATCAATACAATTATTATCATTATTTCATTTTTTTTTTCGCTCGCCGGGTTTTCGATTGTCGACGGTTGTTGTTGAGATGCATGTGTATGTGTCTGTATGTTTTTTTTGCGATGCCGCTGTTACTTTTAATAGGTGTTGCTCAGCGCCGTCCAATCATTTTGCCGATTAGCTCTGTGTGTTCCTTTTCCACGGAAACATCTTATTCTCCCAAGACACAAGAATTTACTTTCTAGCCGATTTTCGATCCGACACCGCAGTAAAAAGGAAGAAATTCCGTATGTGTGTGCACAGACAATGGCATCCTTTGGATGCAAACGCAACAATACACATACATTCGAATCGATAAATAAATGTTTGTAAACAAGCCAACCACCATAAAATCCACAAATAAAATGTTTATTTGCTTTTGCAGTGATGCTAAAGTTCGTCTCTCTCTCTCTCGCTCGCCGTTCCATATTTTGTCTGTTGTGGTTTTTTTGGCGATTTTTATATGGTTTGTGGTGCGGTTAGCTGTCGCTTTGGGTGTTTCGGATCGTCTTTTTAATCATTTGGTCGCCTCTTTTTTTCGCTGCGTCTTTCCCTCACACTTGATCCGCGCTTCTAATCACATTTTATAAAAATTATAGAACGAATAGTGCGGCAATAATATTACTAAATTGAATGCACTGATTCGATGCGCGACTTCGATTCTTGAACTATAAATCACACACTTTAAGAACTAACCGATTTTGTTAATACATATTTTTTTTGTCGTTGCTTCGTTTCTCGAACGTTTGGTCACTTGCTTCGTTAGTTCAGTGTCGTTTGTCGACGAGCGCGCGCGCATACGTTTTTTCTCAGTTGCTCTACGAGTGTGTGCCACCCAAACAGTTATTCTTGAGGTGAGCGTACCGTATGTGCGCTGCTGCGGGCTCGCGCATTTTTTTCTCTGTTTAATGTATTCCCATCATTTAGAGGCAAATGATCGAGCGGGAGAAGAGAGCATCGTCACACAGAAACACATCTTCAAAAGGAAAAATCAAATCGATATATTATTAATTCCGAACCAAATGAGAAAATGAAGTGGACACAACAACAGCAACAGCACACAAATATACTTGAGCTCATCCATGTTCACAGACCCAAATTAACATCGCATATCGTTCTCCGTCTCGATGGCTTTATCGCGCCACAGTCTCGCACACACTCGACGAAAACAAATGACGGAAAAAAACAACACCGAGAAAACAATCAGTTTAGAATTTATTGAAATGTTTTGTGAAATTGAAAATGATCCTGAGGCAATTCGTGTTAGTTGTTCTTTTTCCCTCTCGCGCGCGCTGGTTTTTGTGTTCTTCTCGTTGAGTTTTCGTTATGGATTTATCGATTGTGTGCTGCAAATGGAAAAATATGATTTCTATCGGGTCTCGGCATCTATCTCATTTTTACGATGTCACACCAGCGCCGATAAAATGAAGAACGAATCTCTATCATTTTAATCCGAAGTGAACGCGATCCGAAATAATGGATTAATAATGATATATAATGATGTCAATATGGTCGTCATTTGATTGCCATAAACATAATCCAAGACCATAGCGTGATCGTTCTGCATATCTCTCATTCGGTGTTTTTTCTTCTCTCTCTACGTCGATATGTATACATTTTTATCTGATTTTGTCGCTGCACTCAACGCCACAAGCACTCACATATTTCTATCCCTTGTTCCGCGCGTTCGCGCACTAGCGACCGCTCACTGCCCGAGAGTGGAAACAACAAACAGAAAAATAAATCTACAAGAAAAAAATGTAAATTCATTTTTAAATGTCTTAAAGTGGTTTCAGAATTTCGGAATGGCCAACGAATCGGGCTAATAAAAACAGACACCATGAAATGGGTAAAATACGATTGCCGAAAGTCTGGGTGAGTGAGAGAGAGAGAGAGAGAGAGAAGGAGAGAGAGTTGTTGGCATCAGTTGAATAAATGCTGTCGGTGTGGTGACGTTTAGGACATACCAAAAATTCTTGAACTCTTTTTTTTATGTCTTTTTTAGCGTGCAATGTCCATTCCCATAGCGGCCACCGAAAATGCAGGTATTTAGGCATGTGATTGAACGACACCTTTGTATTTATACACAGTATGCAGACACACACAACGTCATCGAAATCCTCCGAGCCACACCGCAACGAAAGGAACGATATGGAATTCAGAAGACAGAGAGAGAGAGAGAGAGAGAGAGAGAGAGAGAGAGAAAAAGACGAATAACGAAATGAAACACACATCGGCCATCGCCAAGAGACAAAAAAGACACCATTAAGAATGATACCATGACAAAGGCAATTAAGATAGAAACAAAAACATGATTCGAAAATTAAGGAGCGTTGAAAATTCGACGGCTAAACAAACAACACACACTCGATACGATCGTTAATTTAGTTCTGGCATTTCTTTTCGTTTTGCCAATCGACAGCACACGCACACACATATGCCGCATTTCTATGGTGGTACAAACACTGAAACGAATCAAGAATGTTTCAAACAGTTTTTCCTCTTTCAGTTCGAATCGAATTTTTCAATTGAGTTAGCGGCAGAAAATGAGTTTTGACGTAATTCACCTCATAAATGCCTTCCCTCTGAAATTTCTTCTTTTTAAGAAAAAAAAATCGAAAATATCAAGTGAACTAATGAAAAATGACCATGAGTTTCACTAAATGAGATGTAGCGAGCTACGATTCGGATTTTCCCGCTGTTAGGCGAAAGAATAGAAATGATGTAATTTTTCCGAAACATCGAAAATAATACGATCGATGTGTTCAATTGAATGCAAGGCAAAACAAACGATCGCGCTCTTGTGATGATATTTGATTCGATTGTATGCGGTCGATGTGTTAATTATATTCAATTTAGATAGTGACCCCAGCCGCTTACGATTACTCGTTGAATCAGTGGAATATTTCATTTAAATAGCTGGCAATCAAATGTTGTGCTCGGCCTATGACTGGCTCGATTCTGTTCTGTTCAGCGCCCATTTGGAATGTTCCAAAGCAGTTTGTTTTGTTCACAATCTTGTTCTCTATGATCATTTTTTTCGAATCGAATCGAATCAAAACGAAACTGAAATTAATTTCATCATTCAAAATCAAACCGAGAGATAAGGAATGAAAGAAAAAGAGCGGTCGTTCGCGCGCGCATTCTCATCATACTCATGCCCACACATCAATGAATGAAGTAGCCTTAATAATTTATTAGTTAATGGAACAACCTGAAACATTAATTCAAATAAAAAACGCGTAAATTCAAACTCTACCATCGTCGACGTTCGGTTTCTAGTCGATTTTAATACCGTTTTTTTTATTTGGTCGAAATCAATATAAAACGTCAAATCCAACTCTATTCGCTCCATTCTATAATCGGTTGATGTCAACTCTTATTTTTTCATCTTCTGATCGTTTTTTTTTATTTCGTGGGGATTATAGAGCAATTCGATCCATATTTGTAACCAGATGTTGATCCTCTGCTAGAATATTGAATAAAATTTTTTTATTAAGTTTATTCGCTCCATGCATAGACTTTAATAGAGAGAGAGAGAGAGATTGATGTTCGGTGTATGCGGTAAACTGAAGCGGCTTTTGGCACTATAATTCAATGACAAAATCGTTAAATTTGGCTTAGTTGTGGAACTGAATTTGTCACTTCAATCGGAACGCACAAGATGAATGGGTGACTACGCTGACTATTGCTGCAAACACGTTTCAAACTTGTTTTTTCTTTGAATTTTCGGAGCCGACATGCTCCGATTCCGGGAACCTGTTAGCGTGGGACAATGCAAAATGCATTTTCCTTGAAACAATACGGCAACCGATTCAAGAATCAACACGTTTTCTCAATTTTGTTTGCAATTCACTTCTGTTTTGGTTTTCGCTTCATTTCGTTCATTCATTTTTGGCTCTCATTGACTTCGGAAGTTCTTGAGTTGGGCTTTTGTTTGTTTTTGTTTTTCTTTCGCATTGAACAAAAAAGTTTCAAACGAATATGTAATTGAGAATTGGCTTCACAAGTAAATGCAACCCAATTTAACACATTCATTCATCGAAAAGTGTGCAGAAATGTGAAAATGTGAAAAGGGCGCGTATTTATTGGCAAGAAAAAAATGGAACCAGCCCAAAAAAAACTCGTTAAGTATGATGCATCGGAACTGACCCATTGTTCAACCTTTGGCTGTATCCGTTCTGAATTCCACAAAACTTGAGACACTTACAATGCACACATTTTATCAAAGTGGCCGCTCCAACGAACACACACTAACAGACCCAAAAGTGAGTTAATGAAAGAGCGAACGAGTGCGCGTGTGAGGGAGGGGAAGAGAGAGAGAGAGTGAATGAGACGAGAGCGATTCGTTCTATTCAGGTGAAACTTCCTTTTATTGACGTTATATTTTCATTTTTTCTCTATTAGTTCCGATCATGTACCATTCATGTCCTCGGCTGGAAATCGCATACAAAAATGCAATATGTTTATATACTATGTGCAACTACAATCACAGAGACTCTATTCTTCCTATTTCATCTTCTTTTACTTTTATTTCATTTTTTCTCTCTCGTCTTTTCATTTCTGAAATGTTCTTTTCATAATTTTCGAGCTGGTTTGTTTGTTCATCGATTCCATTTCTTCCACTTTGTAGGCACTGTTCTTTGAGCTGCGTGTCTACGGCCATTCATCTATTCATCGATGACTCGATTGTGTGTATGTGAGAGAGAGAGAGAGAGAGAGAGAGAGAGAGAGAGAGCGAAACTTCATTTACACATGAATATTTCGTTCTCAATGGCATTCCTTTTATCCTCATCAATTTTTTTCTCCTTCTTCTCGTCATTCTTTCACTTATTTTTTTTCGTTCTGTCTTATTTTTTATTTTATTTTATTGGTTCTCTTGTGAACATTTTTATTCACTTTGTGATATCTTGTTCCCGAACAATATTATTTACTGAGATCGTTAGTCAAACACAGAAAGTCATAAGAAATGTAACAGAAGTTACTACGATGAAATCGAAGACCAAAACCGATCAGAAAATATTATAGATTTTTTTTCGTTTTTTTTTCATTCGACAAGGATGACACAGATTCTATGTGTGCTCCGAAGGCCGAACAGATTGTGCCAGCAAATGCATTTTTAGTAGTGAATCATATATGAAGTCGAAAGAAAACCTCACTCTCTGTATCATTTCCGAGAAATCTACCCGGTGTTCGGTTGTATTTGATTGGATCTGCGTCTATCATCACTTCTCTCGTCTTTTTTTCACACTCATTCGCCATTCCGGAATTCGTGTGTCGAGATAGATACCGATTTGAAATCGGAACTTGTGTGCACACAATCCATGACACATAGGAAATGCAATGCGTTCATTTGATGATTCTACGAACATGGAAAAATAGTAGAGTGCCGATCAAAATAATTCAATACTATTCAGACTGAATCGATTGCATAATATTATGAATAATATTGCGATCGTTTTTAAAATTAGTTGAAAAATTTGCTTAATCAAAACCATAACGGTTCAATATCCGTCCCATTTCATTCAACTTTCAATATATTCAAGCTGAAATTGAACGGAATTACTCATTGAAACTGGGAATAGCACTGGAACCGTTCCACATGGACATTTATTTTCATCCTTATTATTATAGCTGAAATAAATCAATTTTCAATGGTAACAAGAGTCGTAAGCAGCATTGAACCCTATTTCTTCGCTCTTATCAGCATTCTAATCCATTTGAAGGCGACGAAAAACGGAACTAGTGTAAAGCGCCGATTCTATTTTGTGTTGTTTTTTCTATCGCTCAACGCTATGCTCATGCCTGCGTATAGTACAGGTCCGGTGACTGCATTGCAGAAATTGTATAATGTATATATATTTTTATTGGATCATGGTTTTTTCCTACTCCGTATAGAACAGTGCTTTGAATTTAAGGTCTGGTCGGTAGTTTGGTTGCGATTTTATTCATTGCATGTGATTTGTGTGAGTGTGTGGATATTTTTTTGTGCATTGATGTCCTTGCACTAGACTTGCTATGCAGACGATATGTTGTGCGCTCCGTTCACAATTATCCAAACCTGTGTCTCTATTCAAAAAAAAAGTGTCCGTTCGACGAAAGGATTGCATATTAATGGCGTGGTTGTGGCCATTGCTTCGCCTATCACCACCGCATATCCCAATCAATATGAGTATATATGGCTTTTTCCCTTCTTTTTCTCTTACTGTTTTACTCTCTCTGAAAACCTATGAGTCCAGCCAACTATGTTTCGGGCATTAGTTATTCAACCACGATGACAGAAGAGAAAATAAAATCCTCTCGCTCTCTCTCTCTCTCTGTCACACACCGACTCAAACCAAAGCCAAATACCAATTTAATGTGCACAAAAACACATGCGGACTACAAAACGGCTAGTAAACATATTCAAGGGAATCTTAAAACGAAACGAAACAAAAATATAATCAAAACGTATAATGTGCATAACCAAAACGAAGACATAGAAGAAAAACAAATATGAATTATATATGATGTCGCACACACAAGAAGTTAAACGTCGACGGTACGACAATGGAAAAGAATGGCCGCAGAATAGTTAGGCATGGAATCGAATGAAAAAAGAGAGTAGAAAGAAAAAGCATACACAACAAGCGCATAATATGCAACATCAAACGATGGTGTTCGTAGTAGAAAAACCGAAAAATGTGCTGAAAAGGAAATCTAACGTTCATTTCTTGGTGACGTTTTGTGAGTGTGTGCTCGTGTTTGTGTTGTGCATTTGGAGCGAAAGAGAGTGAGTGAGTGAGTGAGTGAGTAAGTGGCGAGCGAGCGTACAACGACAATAACAAAAAATTATCAAAGTTTGAATGGCATTAGGTGGAATAGTAATTCAGTCTCTGTTTCGGCGCTTCTCTGTGTGGTTGGGTCGATTGCATTGAACTGCACACATTAAGTTATGAATCAAAGGTGGAAAAGGAAAGGAAATATACACACAAAATAAAAAAACACCACTAACACATCATACCTTTCGTTCTTAATCTTCTTCTTCTTCTTTTTTCATTTGTAAAGAAATTTTAATTGTTCGAATGTTTTGTATGTGTGTGTATGTGTGTCTGTGTTTGGATGTAGTTGTGATCGTCGATTATTCCTTCTTCATTCAATGCGCTTTTTCTCTTCTTATTCTCTTACATGTAGTCGAAATAAAACTAAATCCAATTGTATGCGTGTAGGAGTTTTAGTTGCATGGTTTTTCCTTTCTTTCATTTCTACTTCGTTTTTTTTCTTCTTACTCTACGTGCTCGTACACGTATTGAGTCATCGTCGGCAAAATATACAACAATTCAGAATGCAACGCGCTTTTAAAGCTGCTCTCATTCTCTCTTTCTTTCAACTCAATAGAGTTTTGAATTTTTTTCTTCTTTTGCTTGAGATTCGTATTTCTAGAACTCACTCACTCTCTCTCTCTCTCTCTCTCTCTCTCTCTCGCACACACACTGCCATATTTCTGAATTCAATGCGCTGCTTTGTCATTGTGTGCGTATGCACTCACAAGTTCACATTCAATCAATTGCACAAGCAAATGTATGAATGAGTCTCACGCCACAATGCACTGGTCACAGTTAACCAATATATACGTTTTTTTTTCCTTCGCCAGCATTCTTCAATATTGATTCGTACAATTTGAATTTTGAATGTATTTTTTGCTGCCTAAAATTATTGGAAAAATATTGATTGAATGAACGTGAGTTGAACAGTTGATCCAATCAATGTAAATCATGTGAATGCGTGACGCTGGTGTCGACATTGTGTCGCTATGAATCTTGACAAAATATGATAGACATTCACTTCTTATCACACAAGAAAAAACAACCGTATCAAGAGTATGAATGCAATCTTAGAGATAAATCGAGATGAATGCGGCACAAATATAATCTCAATTTTTCTATTTTTTCCTTAACCCATAATTTTCAGTGGACAGAAAAAAATGAGGTATACAAGAAAAAATCAAACAAAATATATGTAGATTATATTCAATCCATATGAATCAGCTGATAGAACATGAGCCGCCATCTAGCCGAATTTAGGAATAATAAATTTCATGCAGGACACTTCCTATACAAAGGATACAAGTAGCGAGAGCGGAGCATGCGCAAATCCCGCACACATACACTTATATACTCAACTTGTGAATCGAATTCACAACTCAGAGTCGAATCAGTTCGAGGGCTGCTGTATACAACAATAGATTCAAATTAAAATAATTAAACCAAAATAAACACATTTAGTTTTATTTAAACCAATGAACAAGTTTGCTGTTGTGTCTGAGAAAAATATTACAAGAAAAAACAAAAAATGGTCCAAAATTTTGAAGAAAAGGCAGTAACGTGTAAATGGGAACGATATTTCTTCCCGTTCGCAATTTCATCTTTTTTCGGCATGGAGTTGTACATCGTGTTCAAATGGGATCGACCCTCCTCAAAACTGGTTGTAGCTGCGCTCTTTGTATACGTTATTGCATGTAATACATTTATTCATTTATTCGTTCTTCAAATAAGCGAAATAAATTAACAAATAATCATTTTTCTTTAACGTTGACAGTGTACTTTACAATCTACAAAATGGAGTTGTTTCGAAACAAATATAAAGCTCACATTGCTCTGTTTGTCTTATACGAAACAGGGCATAGTCTAAATGTGACGGTCATAATGAAGCTTCTTCCACTTCTCCAAACAGATATCATTTCGTGTATAGTTTTCAATCTATTATGGTTTTTCTTAATTTCGTATCTGGTAATGAACATTGTCAATCATTTGCAATTAATTTATTGGAACATTTATGAGGTGAGTGAGTATAAGAATAATAATTATTTATTAGAATGAAGAAAAATACAACCGAAAATTCACTTTTCAGATTGAAGAAAAATCTCTTTGGAAAACTGCCGTAATGAGAAGATCACTTCACGCAACATTGCCCATCATGTTATATGCAATACCAATTCTTAATATATTTAAACCACTTTCCGGGATTGACGATTACGCCCTAGCTCATCTTGCTATCACTTGTATGTCCTTTGATTCATATATTTCATAGAATATACAATGATTTTTTTTCTAGATTTTTTCTTTCGCTTTTGTTCACGTGAGGGAAAAGAAGCATCAATAGAGACCAAAATTACCACCTTCATCCAGAATTATGGGCCAAATATCAATTGGACATTCTTCGGTTACATAGTTGTTATATCAGGTTCTGTTCGAATAATTCTAGTGTTACTACTTGGATTTGATATATATCTATTCGATAGAGAAATCGATCCCGCTCTGCTCTTTGAATTGCATTTAGCTTTGAAAACGTTTCTTTTTGTGATTCTCGGTATTATATTTGCATATTTTTTCTTTTCTATCCAAAATCACCAATTTTTATTAATCAAACCATTGTTTTTCATAGCTCAAGACTACTTTCTGAAATGTCACATGGATTACACACCCAATATTGACCCTAAAAAAGTACTGTCTGGAATTTTCTTTGATGAAGAGGAGGATTTTCAAATAAGAGAAGAAAAAAATGCCGAAGCGAATAGTGGAATAGATGAGAAGCAAGCAAACGAATCACAAAATGAAGCGCTTGAACTTTCATCAATTCTAGTGTTGAACGTTGTGGAAACAATCAAAACTCCATAGATATAGGTGTAAAAGTATTTATTTGCCGTGCAAATACAACATTCCTATAAGACTGAAGTATTTTTAAAATGTGTTTTACCAACGATTTACAATATTGATGTCAATTTTCATACGAAAGGAAAATAAAGTAATTAATTCATACCAGTCTCATTATATTAAACTCACTGTGTAAATTTACCACTTACAAAAAGTAAGTGCACACTCCGTACAGACATTCATGAGGCGATTTTGGCGAGATAATGCCAAAACGCATGAATTTTGTATGAAAAAAATCGCATGTGCAAAAGTAGTTCAAAAAAGGGGTTCAAAGTTCATTCGCTCATCCGTTCGTATGACTTCTTTACTTTGACCATTCAAACAATGAGTCAATGGCGTGATCGTTCGCACTACTTCAGATTTTCAATTAAAAACGAAATAATTCACACACGCTCATTTATTGGTTCCAATGAATTCATCGGTGTGTTTGATTCCCATTGCTTGAATCATTCCGTGTACGGAAAAATTCAATTGAATCGGTGAGTGTGTGTGTGTGTGTGTGTGATGATGATGGTCTGGCATTTTAATTAACATGAAAATTCGGTAAAGTGAGAGATTTCGACATTTTAGCCTTTGATTCGCATCTGATTTCAATTTGTAGTACTCTTTTTTTGGAAAAATCAAATACAAAGTACATCCAACTGTTTCGTGTGTTTGTTTGAGATTATTTCCATTAAAATTCTGATCATTGGCATTGAAGGAATAAGGGGAAACAAATGGAATATCCAAAGAGATTTGAATTAGCTCAGCACTTGCGATTTAAAAAGCACAGTGACTTAAATTAGACACGATGACTGCGTGTGCGGTTGGGTGTATTTGCGAGCAAATCTGCTTCAAATCGGCGTAAAAATGTTTTTTTTTCTCAAATGAAGCTCGCCTTCTTAAATGTGTTGTTTGTTTCGTTTCGAAATTAAATGAAATATTTAAACGAATAATGAATATGGTAAAGAGAGGACACACTAAAAATGAGACAACGTGTACGGAGACTATTCAATCATACTGACGCTCTGTTGCACGATTTAAAAGCGAAACCTCCAAAGAGCATCATGCTTGCAAACCAATTCAGATTAACGGGTTTTTGGTTCATTTAGATCACTCTCTTTGTTCACTGGCTAACCGTGCCCGGTCGGGAGATGTAAAGCATCGCACGTAAGAGAAACGAACAGCTCTGACTTGCTTCTGCTGCTGCTGTTATCCACAGTGTGTACAGTACATTCACGTATGGCTTTTATGAGGCTAGAAAGAGAGACGATTTTCTTGGTTTGTCGTCCTTCTGTTTCATCACCGAAAAAAAGCAGCAACAACAATGCATTTCTTCACAAACGATACACACAGCGAGTGAGTAAAGAGTGTGATCAAGAGAGTGTCGTGTTTGTGTTGATCGAAAATATTGGTCTGTTACTAGCGCCAGAATGTGTGCGGTACAAATACAAATACAAATACAAGCATGAGTAGTCCGTACACTTTACTTTGCCACTCATTCCAGTGTGCATTCGCCTACTATTACAAATTCACGCCATCCGAAACTACTATGCACGAATACCAACGAACTCACTCTCACACACACACACACATGCAGGCACAAAGCGAGCGGTTCGAATGAACTGAATAAAGCAATAGACCGTTTGCCGTATACATTAGGTAGGAATGTGTACGGGTTTGTATGTATTGCTGTGCTGCTGCTGCTGCTGCCGCCGCTGCTGTCGACCGTATGTGTTTTAATGTAATCGCACGAAGAATGTAAAAAGCCAATTGAAGCGAATGAAATAGCGCGACACAAATGTGGAAAATAAATGTGCCAACAAATGGTACGCATCGTTGGTGTGAGTGGCATAGCAAATTCCGTTTACAAAATTCAACACACAGCACGCGAACGAGACGCAACGATTGGATTTGCTGTACGGGCGAACGGAGCGAAGTGAAATAGTTGCTTGCCTGCCTGCCTGCTGCTGCTGCTCTTTCGCTTCTTGTGCTGGTGTGCTCCGATAGTTGATGGAGGTTTTTGGTTGAAATCGTGCAACAGAACGTCAGTATTATTATGTACGGTAACATCGTTGAATCGTCGCAGCACACGTCGTCTCATTTGTAGTGCGTCTCCTCTTTACAATATTTATATATTTCATTTGATTTCGGTGTTTCACATCGAACGACCGACCCGTCTTTCGATGGATAATGAAATCTCTTTCTATTGAGACATTTCTCCATTAGTTTTGTGCATTTTTCTTTCCCCACCTAACTATTCGTATTATTATTTCGTTTAATTCGTTTCGTTTATTTTGTGCGTGTTTTTGTTATGTGTATCATTTGCCAAGTGCAACTGTGTGTTCGAATTAAAATCCGTTTCATGAATATCGAAACGGACTAAGTTTATCGCAACAACAACAACGACAAAAAAAGACCAGGAACAACAAATAAAACTGACAAAATACTTCAAGTGAACCGAGTATTTGATAATTCGCCGTCAACATCGAATTGCTGGCAGTTTTACGATTTTTCAGGCGATTTACCTCAGCAAGTGTACTGTGTAATTTGTAAGTGAAGAAAGAACAAGCGAATGAAAAAACAGCACCGAAACATACAGAGATACATACAAATCTGTTTCTCTCTCTTCGCCAGCATTATTATTATTTGTGTTTTTTTGTTGTTATGTGTGTGCATCAAACAGTCAGAGGAAAAAGTTCCGAAGAAAATAATACGGAATGGTAAAAAAAACCGAATTGAGTATGCATAGAAAAATATTCGAAATAAAAACAAAATAACCGCAGCAGAAAGAAAAGAGAGAGAAAAAAAACATACAGAGATATTTTCAGTTTGAAATAAAGAAGAAAAACAACAACAGCGAGAAGCGCGTAAAGAAATAACAGCGCGAAGAGCAAATGATGTGCATTTTCGTTGTGTGAGAAAAACATAAACTAAACAGCAAAAACAAAACAGAAGACGAACGAATATATATAGAAAAAAATAAGTAACAACACACAAACTGTGGCAGCAACAGCAGCAAACAAGAAAAAGAAGCCACCTGATTTGCTGAAAAACCAGTCATACACTCGATGAAATGAAAAAAATTTAATTGTACGTGGTTTAATTACAAATTAGTAGTAAAGTAACCGAAAGTATTGTAGTATTTTCGGAGCGATAATCTGCACAGTTCAACGAAAAATCCATGCGTGTGCCCGTGCGTTTTTATTGAAGAAAGAAAGTGTACATGTGTGTAATTGACAGTAGAAGAACAAGAAATTAGAAAAAAAGACTGAAGACGAAACAAACAAACAAACAACAGATCTAAGAACGCGAGCTTCATTTGGGAAAAAAGAAACAATTTTACGCCGATTTGAAGCAGTTTCGCTCGCAAATACGCCCTATCGCACACGCACTATCCACATCGTCGTATATAATTTGAGTCATTTGCACTTGGCATGTTAAATCGTAAATGGTGAGCTAATTCGATTTTCTTTGGATATTCTATTTGTTTCCTCTTGTTCTTTCATTTCAAATGGTCAGAAATTTAATGGACATAATCTCAAACAAACACACAAAACAGTTGGATGTACTTTGTATTTGATTTTTCCAAGAAAAGAGTACTACAAATTGAAATCAGATGCGAATCAAAGGCTAAAATGTCGAAATCTCTCACTTTACCGAATTTTCATGTTAATTAAAATGCCAGACCATCATCACACACACACACACACACCGATCACCGATTCAATTGAATTTTTCAGTACATGGAATGATTCAAGCAATGGGAATCAAACACACCGATGAATTCACTGGAACCAATAAATGAGCGTGTGTGAATTATTTCGTTTTTAATTGAAAATCTGAAGTAGATGGTTGAACTACAAACGATCACGCCATTGACCCATTGTTTGAAGGGTCAAAGTAAAGACATTGAACTCGTCATACAAACTTATGGGCGAATGAACGAAGCCTCTTTTGCACATGCATATTTTTCATACAAAATTCATGCGTTTTCTGTGATATCTCGCCAAAAACACCACATGAATGTCGAACAAAATTCAATAGCCACAAATTTATTCCAGAATTTCGACGCATTTCTCAGTCACCAACAACAAACCGAACGAAAAAATCCGAACATCAAATGATATTGAGAAATCGTTTATTTTTCGTTTTACAAGCATCGTTCATCGGGTACGGAAAGCAATGTCCACTAATATGAATCAAATAGAACTTGTGCGGCTTAAATTTACTACGTAAACATTTGTAAAAGTTACAACACCGCATCGAATCGGTCTGTTGCTCTGTGTGTGTGAGAGAGAAACGAGAGCGAGAAAACCCAAGCATCAATGTAGTGTGCTATTCGGTTGACCTGTATGAAGAAATCCGAAACAGCATACAAACACAATTGAAAGATGGAAGAGCCCAATCAAAGGCCCCAACTTTCATAGATCTCGAAATCGAAACGAAATATTATTGGGTTAAGTTATGCTCAGCCGATTTTCGGTTTTGGTCACACTTTTTCTTCTCACGGCACTTTCATCATCTCACCGGTTCGCGTCGAATAATTAGCACGTTTTGGCCGAATTGTGAAGTTACAACACAAACACACAGCGAGTCGTGTGACAGACTATGTGTACACAATGTAATCGGCACTAACATTTGGTTAGTGTATAAAAATGAATTTTGTGCGATGAATCGTTTGTGCTACCGTTAGACAGTCTGACTTCGGCGCATAAGATGGAAGCTGAGTTCACGACGAATCAAACGGAAATACGAACGAACAACAAAGCCGCCAAAATTTGTACCATTTGTTGTGGCTCATCTTTTACGAAGAAATGACGCACATTTCCATTAAATTTGACGAAAGCAAATAGAACATTCTGAATTTTTATTTCATTCGACGACATTAAACGAGACACGTTTTTTTTTTTAAATTGAATGTCGAGAAATGACAAAATAAACAAATCCGAAAATTGATTAATAGAAGTAAACGGATGTGAGATTTAGTTAAATGATGATATTTGGACAATTGTTCCTGTCTGTGAGTGTTTTCGAATTCAATCAACGATTTCGACTAATTCCATTATCGAATAATTCGTGTTTGTACACTTGATCATATCGACATCGAATCTATTATTCATTTCAAAATAAACAACCGTTTTGGATATAATATTATAATTGAAAATTGGTGTTCAGCGAGCGAGAAAGAAAATGAAACCGAAACAATTGCGCGTTTTTGTTTTCAATTGTATGACTGTGTTATGCATTTGATTTTTCAAGTGTCAAAATTTGTTCAACCGAACGGGTGTAAATGTTGTAATCTTTGACGTTCACGCGACCGAGAATATATTGTGTGTTTTTGTGCCGACTTGATTTGAATTCATGATTTTTTTTTCCTCTCCAATTGCCGCACAGCAAGAACAACAGAAGGCACGACATTGAACACGAACAATATCCCGGTGTATCAGTATGCAAGCCGAAGAGCGCGCGAACGGGAGATAGACATTGACTTGATATTGGATATAGATATTGTTTGGTTCATGTATCGGTCATGTGTTTTGTTTATGTTCCATTATTCACTTCCGATTCACCGCAGGCTCAAACAAAATATAAAAAAAACACACAGCAATAATGGTATCGTCCATATTTGTGCGTGCATTGTGCACGAAGCACCAAGTGGAGCGAATGAAAAACGAAACCATCAAACATATTGGTTAACTTCCTTGTGAGCTTGGAATCAAGCGTTGAATTGGGCTGCATTCGTTCCACGCTCAAATCGCTTGCAGCAAATTAATCCTCGCATATTCATTGTGTTGTGTTAGTGTATTTGTGTGTGTTAAATCGCAAAATTTATGGTCAATCGGCTTAATAAAAAACGGTTTTATTTGTATGTACGCAATTTTTTTCGGCAACGAATAAATAATGATCGTGGCTTATCACGTGTAAAATATTTTGATTCGAAAGAGAGAGAGAAAAGAACCGACAAACGCTGAAGTTGAGAGTTACGGTTTTGTGTTTGGTTGGCGCTAATGTGCGCGCGCGTGCACTCGCATTTGCCTTCGAAACCAACAAATACGCTGGCAAATGTCACAGCATTGCAATGGATTTTTGCACTTAAATAGCTTCGCCATCGCCATTTTTAGTAGCGAAAATTGAAAAAAAGAAACATTTCCATGTAGCCGAGTGTCGTTGACAAGCATAAATGGCTAAAACGCTGCTTAATCGTCGCATACACCGTCCTCTGATGACTTCACACTGTTTACGGCGTCTATACAGCATTGCGATTGCACATAAACAACACAACACTCTCGAGCACAAAAGTCTCTCCGAGACATAAAAACCGAAAAAAAATCGCTCGACTCAGAACCTGTACACTGTGCTGGCAGCCGAGAGACAAAACATACGCACATTTTTGTGTTCAGTTTAGCAGCACTGAAAAAGACAACACAATCACTTGATCTCTCGCTCACACACTTTGTTCGGTGTCGCTTGCCAATATCTATATTTAACGGCTCAAGCCATCAAGCACTGACTAGATACTCGCTGTGTGTATTTGTGGCTGTGCCTGTGCCTGTGTCAGTGCACTGCCACAACGGCATGTTTTTCGTAGGTTTCCCTTTACGGGTCGGTTTTTCGTTACTCTTACTCTTACTCGCTCGCTCACTGTCTGGAAATACCATTGATCGTTTGTGTTTTTATTCAATTAATGAAAGAAGGGAAAAAACCCGTGCAGCACAACAATCGAAAACTGACTGCAAATTCGCATATGTGCATAATTCACTTCACTTTGTGCGCATATTGCAACGATGAATTGAGTATCTTATTGCACTGACTGGCGGTTCGAACGGTGTTTTCTCTCTCTCTCTCTCTCTCAGTTCGTTTCTTTGGTTGTAAACGACGGCATGCGTAGCCTCCCTACCATTTCAATTTATCTTCTCATTCGATTCGAACCAAAACAACGAGAAAAAAACGAAGTTTTGCACCGTACAATGAATTTATTGTTTCGGTGGAGTAGTCGATTTTCGCCTTCAGTCCTTTTCAAACAGTTGTTATCGTTTTTATGCCGAAATTTCTCCGTGCGTTTTGTTTTTCTGGCTCGCACATGCAGAACGAAGAACATGTTTCACCAAAGAGTTACATTGCAGAAAGCTGAGAAACAAAAATCGCCGCATTCCGTTCGTACTTTCAAATTTGAAGCGGCGGCTCAACATATGTCCGCCAATTTTAAATTTCGACAATGTGTGTTATTTGCCCCGTGCGAAGCCGCTTTCATTCCTGATATAAAATCCAAACACCTTACAATCGATTGATTAATGTTTTACACGCTGTTTGGCGTGCCGATTACTTCATTCATATTTTATGAGCGGAGGATGTGTGCGTGCCATATGTTCAGTTTGGTTTGCGCGTAAAAGAACACACATACACACAACAATCAATATAGCACATGCATTGATTTTCGTCGGACATTACAATTACCCAATTTTGAATCATATAATTTTGGAATGTGCCATCGACCCGACCGAAAGACGATTGGACTTCTGGTCAATATCTTATTATTTATTCAATGAATTCGATAGGTTTTCGACGACAGCCCATCGAAGCCTTTTAATTAAGGAGTTTCCAATGGATGATCACCGAGTTCATGGTCTGACCAGATGGTTGTCGTGTTGACCATAGAAAATTTCTCCCAGTAAAACGGCGTTTAGTATTCACTGGTTGTCATTTAGTTAAGTGTACTCTGTACTGGCGGTGGTAGCAAGTCTTGGAAAGAAGTTTTAAGCCATGAATCATACATTTTGTTCTGTATTTAAGCTACACTGGACGCGCCACGATTTACACCGTCAAAAAAGAGAAAATTCCGTATCAGATCGACGTGATTTGATTTGCATAGCCTAAATAAAAGGTCGCATTTCAATTTTTTTTTTACTCTTTTGCTTGCAACAAATGAACACGTTCTCTTCAACTGACATAATCATCTAGTTAAGCAATGGTGTTGAGTCGGTTTTTGACAATACTTCACCGTAATTTCCATCCATTTTATTGATCTTACTAATTAAATTGATCTTTTCATTTCTTTCACAGATGCCGAAGCGGACGAACAATGTTCGCATCATCAAAATATAAACACAAACTCCACGACGAAGATTCATTTCAAAATTAATCCGACAAAAGAATTCGAATAATTCCAATCACTCAAAAAAGAAATTAATCAGTACAATACTGTTGAAAATTGTACGCCCTTTACATTAAATTGAAAGAAGAAGAGAAAATGTTCAGCGAAACATTAGAAAAAAACAAAAATAACTAAGTAGCCCCATAATGTGTTGCGAAAGTAAACGAAAAAACTGTTTGACCATACAATAAACATTTGTGCCGTAATAAGTATCGATAAAAAAAAAGATTAACTGATCGAATACAAACCAAAACAAGGTTTTGTAAAGAGAGCAAAGATTTGGGACATTAATCGTAAAAAAATAAAATACAGTTTCAAATGGATGATAGCAGCTGCTGTTGTTATCAGCCGATTAAAACAAACACTAGGCAAATATTTACGATGGAGCGACCATCTTTATTAAAATGCAACACAAACGGATTTTACAAGTTCCTGGCACGTTTCTCAGGTATGATCGCAACTAATGCACAATTTTTGCAAAGCAAATCGAAAAATTTTATTGCGTTTTTTTTCGCAAATTGATTATTCATAATAGTCAATAGGTGATGGGATTTGGTATTGGGTTTTTTTAAACATTTTTTTTCTCACATGATTTCATTTTTCAAATTTAAATTTGGTGAAATAATAAAATTAATTGGAAAACAATTAAGAAGCAAAGCGCGTTAATTTGAGCGCAGTGGTTTTAAACGAAAGATGATCCAATTAGTGAAAGAGCTTCTATGATGTCAAAATATTCAAACCATCAGCATATTTAAATGATCATTCAACCGAAGCAGAAAAAATTGACCGGTGGCTAAAAATGGAAATATGTCGATGATTTCACATGATGGCCAAATCGGCGATTTCAAGAAGCTCTTTGCTTCGGATAGAATTGATATTCGTAGGAAAGATCACGTAATTTCAACAACAACACAAAAACTGTCAAAAATGTCGACGGAATTTCATTCGGAATGAATTCCATTGGTAACTGTTGCCAGCGGTAACAGAGTTTGGCAAAATATCAGCATATTCACGAAAACAATGACCAAAAACGAATGCAAATTTCACGTGAAGCCGAAAAAAACACACACAAAAATAAATCGATAGTGAGAATGTGAATATTTTTGTTTCTGCCAGTTTAAAACACTCGAGGCTTGAAATTGTGATCGGCATCAAATACCGTACGGGTGGCTGTAAGTTTTTTTCCGCGTCAAAACATCATTTCGCGTTAATTTTCAAATGTAAATTGAACACATGCAAATTGACCACAAACTAGGCCAAGTCATAAACTGAGCAACTTTCAATACACACAATTGATACATTATAACATTTTTTAGTGTCCTTCTCTCAGTTCACATTTATGATTATTACATCATTTTTCTAAATAGTGTCTAAATGTTGACGCCAGACAAGCAATAACGAAAAACAACAACAACGAGCTGCCACTTTTTGTGTTCATTCTTTTCTACTGCATACATTCTCTGCGTCATTCATCCGTTTCGGTGCATACAATGTTTAGCTTGTTGCAATTTTAAGAACTTTCTTCGCGCGCACAGCACTCCGTCACGTTCGAGTGTACAACAAAAAACAAGCAAACACACACAATTCGTTCATTTCTTTTACGAAACCGATATATATATATTTCAAACGAATTGAATGATTGAGCAAACGATATGAAAAATGTGTTCAGCCCTTTCCACCACAATGTACGCTGTGTTAGATCGATGTTGGAGTACGCTATCGATCGATTGATTTTCGTCTGTAGGTGTAAAGTTGTTTTCCATTTCTCGAGCGAATTGAAACCATCACATTCGGTTTTTCCTTGAATAATTTATTTGAAACGATTCGGCTTTTAAAGGGAAGATAGTCGAAAAAAGAAACTGGCAGCCGGAATTCATTGACCTTCATTGCTATAGAAATCGATTTTGATAACTATAGCACTTGTCATTTAAATTTAGCCAACCGGCAAGCATTCGGTCGCGAATTTTATTCCGAGCCAGCTAAAAGGCCAGGCGCATCGGAAAACTATTCAACTAAAAATATGACGCTCATTTTTCGGTTCAATAAATATTCACGTTCGAGAGCGGAGCGAGTATAACGGAGTAAAGTTGCTGGCATTTGTGTTGCCATCACACAATGCTATCGCATCATAAAAATAGCATGCATATATAGATATAGTCAATATTCCCATAACTAGATATCAAAGTAGGAAAGTTGCATGTGTTTTTCTTTTATTATTTCTTTGGCGCTGTTGTTAAGTGCCCTTTTTTTCTCTAAAGAGCAGCATTTTTAAGTTTCGGCAGGCGTTGTTCGGCGAACACTGTTTGCATGCATGTAAAACACATCCATCGAAGATGCGACTGCTATTTTCGGTTGATCTCGGCTTTTTTCTGTCCGGATCCATGCATATTATGGATGGGTGTGGATATATTTTAAGAATTTCATTTGTTTTTGTGAGATGAAAATCTGGTGGAATTATACATTTACTGCCTTTAATTAAAAGCAGAACTAAGTAACAAGATAGAAAATATGAAGATTCAATGCATTGCCAGCAGCAGCGGCAGCAGCGGCAGCAGCAACGGCACTAGACTCGTTTCGATAACTTTTTCGGAAAATTGATTCGAAAAATCAGCTTCAAAGCAACATTTTCAGTTGATATGCATTCGTTTGATGCGAGTCGAGTGTTCGTTGAATTTTCCAAATGACTAATTTCCCGAAACTGACTTCTTTTAACGACAAACTATTGGCTCCATTTAACTTGTGTGTGTGCAGTTTAGGCAAATTATGATTTCACTCATTGCTTTTATTTTTAGAGACAGTGTGAGAGAGAATTCAATGTCGTCAGTTTGCTTGATGACACAAAACACACACACACACCACATGACGTAAGCATAAGACCAATGACATCCAAACTAATAAGTTGTTGTTACTTTCTGAAGCTCGATAGCAAGTGCAAAACACAATTAGCCAATGCAAATGACAATTACGTAAAAGATCTTTTTTTTCCTCTCCATGCAAAGAGCGACTCTATTTCGTATTTTCGTGTTTTGTGTGTGTGGATTTTGTCATTTTTTTTCCACAATTCAATTTGTTCGTTCATTGTTGTTGCTGTTTAAACATTAGCTGCACTACACACGGCATGAAAATTCTGGCGAATACAATTAAAAATGTTCATGAATGTTTCCCATTCGCACGGACAAATCGAGTGTGTGTTGTGAACAAAAAAAGTACTTGTTTCGCTCTATGAATGCGATAACTTATCGCTAAAACAATATTGAATTATCGAATATGTACCAATTGAATAAACCAAAAATAAACGATAACTAAAAGCAAATATGGTTCACGTATACACGTACTGAATACGGAGAGTCGGTGACGCTAGGCGGTAAAAAAACCCATTGTGTTTGCCTATGAAAATTGGCTCACGGCTGAAACAAATACTCACCAATAAATGTGATTACAGTCAACACAATCGAGGTGAAGAAAAAACCTATTAGATTTGAATGTGTCGCAGTCGATAATCAACAAGATTCTGAAGAAAAAACAGACTGTTTAAAAGTCAACACGCTTTTCTCACACACAATCCGCTCCACTCATTTTGATGTCGATGCCATCAGGCTGTATGTTTTGTTTTTATTACGCGCTTTTTCTTCTCTCTCTCTCATTTCAATGCAATGTACACAAGTTTCGAATTTGGTTCGTTTCATTCTCGAATGGATTCTTTCCATACGCGGGCATTAGTCAACACTTTGATTGGGTTCTCACGTATATGTTCTGGATGTTGTCGGTGTCTTTTTGTAACATTCCTGTGATGTGTGCTGCACAACTAATGGAAGCGTAAAATTTCTTACAAATTATCGATTGGAACGTGCATACACATATCATATTATAGGGAAAAAGAGAACCACACCGAACAATGTAGTATTGATTGACCATTTGAAGAAGAGGACAACGACGACTATGAAAAAGAACCACATCATCGACAAACTTATCTATTTATGATGAGAGAGCCGCTCACTCGATTGATTTTCTTGATTTTGTTGATTTATTAATTACACATTTTTAATCACCGGTATATGTTGAATAAAATAAAATAAAAATGAAATATTTCCTCCCCCCGAACCTTAAAACACGAGTGATTGGGTCGACGAATCCATGCTCTTGAAAAAAAAAAGTTGGACTTTCCAGTTACAATTGCACGAACACTGGAATGTTTTCAAATCGATTTATTGATGTTTTGAAAAGTGAAATTACATATTTGCGCTTCAGATCGATTGCTGTGGTCGAACCGGGTAATTACACATGTCTTGAAACTACGATAAACTACATATGTCTACACAAATAATTGCCTTGACTTCTCTTTAGCCGCGGATTTTGATTGTTTCATTTGCGGTGGACAGGCATCGGAATGAAGACACAAGCTAAACAAAAACCATTAAAATGACGCCACTTTTTGATTTTACGCCGCTTTTCGTTCGGCCAATGCAATCGCAATTTACCACTATTCGACGGCTGATATTTTGGAATTGAGCGCATCACAATTTTACCACAGCCGAAACAAATACAACGAAAGACACACACACGGAGAGAAAAGCGAAATGCAACGATGAATACCAGAAAAATTATTTGGTATTCTCAGTTTGTAATAATTTGTTTCTTTATTCGTTGAAAAGGGGAGTTAATGAGCTAGAACCAAATATTATGTGCAACTGTGCACTAGCTGAAAGGAATGTCGATTAACGAAAAAATACTTTTTCAGTTTTCTTTTCCACGTTTGGTTTTGTTCATTTTCGGTTCATTGTTTTTTGTTTGTTGACTCAGAACCACCAAAGAAGCGACACATGGAAGAAATTGACGAGAAAACCATGGAGAATCTGTGGAGTACGAAGCAAGGGTTTTGCTTTGATTTGGATAAAATCTATTGCATGTCACAAATCAAAAAAAAAAAATTCATCATATGTTTTTTTCATTTTTATCGTAGTTTTCTCGGAAAATAAAAAAAAAACGGCTAAAAATTGTCGACCATATCGATGAAGTGTTTCGTCAAGTTTTCCGCTATTCAATTTTTCGACAATTGATTTTTTCGTGTGCGACGGCTGTTGTTGAATGTTGTGAGCGAGCGGAACTGCGCGGTAAACATGACCACAACAGCAATAGCCAAGCTAAGCCAAGCCAAGCCAAGCCATTGAATGAAAAAGTGCGCCGCCACAACGCGTAATGGATGGGCTGTATTTTGATTCCGACAATCCGACACATAATAACATGAGAGGGCGTCAATTAATAATGTAATAAAAATAAATTATCCGTTGCATTCATCACTTCGTTTCTGTGCTGGTTACAATTTTCGAGTGTGTTCTTGTGTTTTGCCTATTTTCGTCGACTTTATTTATTACACATTAGTTGGGCTGTTTGTTACAGTTTCAGTATTTCTCTGGCCATTGTTGGTGTGCTCGAGGGCGCTATTTGTATCGAAAATTAATGTAAAAACAATACGAAAACCAAATCCAAAGAGTAACCGAAAAATAATATAATAAATTATCATCTAAGACGGTGCCGATCGGACTGAATGGAAAATGTACAATAACACACACTCACATACAGACACACGCATGCAACTAAAAGTGACCATGCCGAAAAGCGTGTAGTTAAAATGATGGAATTGCTACAAGGGAAGAAAGCGAGGTGTTTTGAGCGATTTTTCTTGTCTTTTCTCTCTCCTCATTTCATTCAGTGTGAATATTTCGGTTCACACTATTGTTCTTATGTGTGTGAGTGTGCAACAGTGTACCACCTGATGCCGTTCCGTGTTCCGTTCGGCACATAACGCCTCGATGCAGTTACGAAAAATTTAACGCTTTTCGAACATTTTAAATTGAAAAAAAAATCGACTCGAAATGAAACAAGAATGACTTGTTTGTGGCCCCAAATTTTGAATGTATCCGAACATGTGCACGATTTTCCGGCATTTTGGCCAATCATCCAACATAGTACTTGGCCTGGAAATACCGTCACACCGAATATCTTTCGAATGAATGTCCGAAACGCTTCGATGATATTGTTTTTCTCACTTTGGGCAGGCCGATTGATAAGGCCGGTCGTTAGATGTGTGGTCATACCATTACTTGGCAATATTCCGTTGCCTCAATCTATATATTCGATTTCCATTAATCACCGTGGTGGCGGTAACGCTTCAAAAACAATATATTTTCCAGAGACCATGTCAAACTAATTAAAAACGTCATATTACACACACATTAAGTGGCCAGAAAACGATAATCGTTTCGCATTCGTTATTTCGATGATGCAGTTGCAATTGTTTCATTTATTCACTTCATTATGTCGAGGAAATTGATGGTTCGGTTGCATTAAGGCCAAAGAAATTTCTTCTTTACAAAGCCAAAATAAAAACATTTCTGAAATTGTTTGAATATTCCATTAATGAAAGTATTTTATCTTCATTGGAGATATTTTAAAAGCATGCAATTTTCAAAACGAATCACAAGACGTTTTCAATTTAAAGCGTGTTGATTTAGCGATAGTAACTGGATCAAAACACTTTTATTGTGAATGAATGAATGAAGAAAACAGAAAATATTCATTCATTTACTCCAAAAATTAATTCAATCAAAATGAGACGTTGTAAAAATGCCCACTTAATGATTGTCTTTCTTTTCGAACAACCAAAAATGTTGATGTTTCAACCAGCATTTTGTAGATTACAAAATGGCCCTGATTGAGTCGAATGAAAGAAAACAAAAAAACTGAGACGTTTATGATGCTCGAAGTATATATATTCAGATAGCTTCCTTTCCATTTTCTCACTTGTTCTACGGTTTATCAAATTGCCAATTAAAGCCTTGGCTTAAGAGAAACAAAATAAACAGAATAACACCATAAACATCAAAGCATGAGAATTTTCATTGCATAAGACCGTCATAATCTATTCAACAGCAAGGCAAAACAGACGCTGAATGAATGGGATCGTATCAGCTGTTTACTTTCAAACAAAGACTGTCAATTCGTTTTTGGCGAAACGTATCGACACGTTGCAAAGAGCTTACTTAGCGGCTCATAAAATCTCTTATCAATGAACGGAATTAAGTCGTTCGGTTCTTCTTTTTGAACAAATTTCCGAAGCGAATCCGTATTAATGTCGAGAAGATTTTGCGAAAAGGTATAAGCGGTAAAAATTATTCGGGTATCTTATTAAAATTGCATTAAAATGCTTGTATTTCTCTTTTCACTCGCTGAATGGAAATTGGTCACGTGATGCGGCAAACCTATCTCTTTCGATTTTGATGGACAAGAATCGAACCTCACGTTCACGAAGATGCGCTGTAAATCATGCACCGAAGTGCATTGCGCTGGAAACTTAACTAATTGAAGTAGACCATAACACACTGATTTGAATTATATTATGCAATGATCCGCCAATGAATATTCATGTACAATTGAAATTGAATCTCTCCGGCTTAATGTTTCATTTTTCAACGCTTGCGGCTGCAATGTTTCCGTTTATAAAATTGATCACTTGAGAACACGAACGATTTTCAGCAAAATGTTCTTTTAGGAGAAAACAAAATGAGTTCGTTGATACCTTAAAAGTGGATTTGTAAAATGAATCACCGAAAATAAGACGTAATTTTCTTCCAAAAATTATCCATTCTTCTGAAATTTCACTCATTGACGTTCAACAACCAAATCACGATGATATTTTAAATTAAGTCACCTTTGTGATAGTGTGATAATTGTTATGTGGTGCCAAAACAGTCATTCGAAATTTATGACGGTACGACGCGAAAAGCGACAAAATGAAATCTTATTAAATTTGTGTCAGTGCTATCAATTCCTTTATCACAAAGCCAAATAAATGGTCGGCGATAAGGCCGACGAAAAGCGCGTAGCTAAAGCACCCATTTATACGTGTCGATACGGCGGTGTCTATGGGACATCACACCACCGTGCGAACGCATAAGATACAAACAATCGATTCGTTTTATCTTTGAAATACCGTCGAATAAAAGCGAGTGTGCGAAAGAATGAGAAAAGAACACACATTTCGGGTGTATAGATAGATAGTGCGCGCACACGGAATGAATGCAAGCGATTGTGTGTATCATCTCGCATTTTGTGCCACCATATTAAGTGTTTGTGATCGTACAACTTGTTGTTTTATTTTCGATATTGCGCTTGTCTACTTTGGGTTTCATTGATTTTGGCGAACCAGTTTGGTTAGCAATATGCACAGAAAGTGATCAAAATCCAACCAAGCAACAAAAGAATAAGTAAAAAAAAACAACGACGTATGACGCATCGACCTTCGGCCTCATTCAAAATATGGGAATTTTTTGTATGGAAAACACACACATTTTGGACATAACCGCTCAATAATTTCCTTATTTTTACTTTTATAAGTTTGTTTGTACATTTTGATGGACGGACGATATCAATTTGCGGGTATTTCACGCCAAATGACAGGTGATGGCAAACAAAAATAAGGCGAGTAAATTTCGAGTCAATGGATATGGTCACACCACACACGCACCATACGTGTTGTTTACTAGAGATGGTTTTCAATTCGAAATGCTTGGCTGCCATTGAATTCGTTGATGATTTATTATTCCACTAGGCTGATTGCAATGCATGCACAAACACACATACATTTCCAAGTGATTTGTTGCACGAAATGAAAGCAGTTCACATGCAATTGTCATCGTCTTGACAAACATCATCATTAGTGCGATTCCAATTCTGACGATCTCAAGTGGAAACAGAACAACACACAAACGAAACATAATTAAAATTAAATGCAATTTGACGTCGAAAAAAACAAAGACAGAGAGAATGTATACGGAATCAATGGAAAATGTAGTGCATCTTTGTGCTGAATGCAAGTTAATTTTTTTTAAGTGTGCAAGTGACTTAATTGGGCTACTTTTTTTCGAGATTGCAATGTGAAAAATTGCAATTTGATTGAATCAGGTGCGAGAAATCTTTTTCTCTTAGATAAAAAGTCGGAGATTAGTGCGAAAGAAATTGGTTCTGAATTGGTTTCGATCGGTTCGCAAAGAATCATGGAGGGAAAAAATGCATCACGGAATTCAGTTCCATCACGGATGATAATCAATGTCGGCTATGGTGATGTTCAGTGTTCACGGCGCGCGAATTTCAATCCAAATATGAAGAGCGAAAAAACAGAAATGATTAATTTGTTAAATTACACTAATTAAACAGATAACATCAAAGGAAAAATCAAGCAAAGCAGAAATGAGAAGAGAATAAAACTGGAGAAGCGGCGGTTGACGACGACGGCGACGGCGTCCGCAGCGACTACGAAAACAATATCGAATCAAATGCATGATTCGGTGTTTATTTTTCTTCCGAATGAAATAAGTGAGAGGAGCGCTGCAAGCATAACACTCACACACACTCTCGATCGTTCATTCATTCGGCGGCAAACATCGAGAGAAATGGGAGACCATTTCTATGCCCATACGTGCATACAGTTCACTAACATTTTATCAGTTGCGCCATTGCAGCCACATCATCGCGCTTCGATTTCATTTCACCATAAATGAATATATTTGTGTGAATGAAAGAAATTAAATACGAGGCACGGCAAACGAGCCAGTCAGCCGGCCAGCCAAACGGCAACAACAATAACATCAAAATCTAATTAAATAATAAATATGAAGAAATGAAGAATTAGAGAGAAGCAAAGGAAAGAAGCGTACTCTCAAACAGTCAAACACACATACATACGTACACAATCCAAATTTGCAAGCCTTGGCACAGCACAGCGAACCTACAAATAATACGTTGTGTGCACGAAACAAAATGAGCATTACCGAAGCGCAAACTAAATGCGCTCTTTCTCTCGCTCTCTGCGCGCGCCAACTCAACTCATAAACTGATATTGTTTATTTGACGTTGTTATAGTGCACACACATCACATCACATCACATCATTTTCTATTCACATATATTTTGAATGGAATCGAATGGAGAGGAGAATAGCCCACAACAGAGCAGAGAGAATGAAGTGAAGAAAGAATGAGCGCGCGCAAAAGAGCATTGCACAAAACTAGGCATTTACATTGTAATTAGAACTGTTGTTTGTGCCTAGCTATTACAACTGAATTTGTGAATCTGCTGAGCTCTGCACCAAGGTATTTGCGCGCTCTCGCACACACACACATTTCATTTCGCATTGTGTCTCTCATTTCGCGTTTCTTAGTTTGTTTACCAACTGCTTCCAAGTCTAATTCGATTTGTTGTTTATGTTTCGATTGTTCTTGTAACGGATACATACCGTATTGCACAATAGCAATTCTACGCGATAGCATTGGTGGTGGTCGCAGTCGTCATCATCATCATCATCATCGTCGTCGTCGTCGTCGTCGTCGCTGAATGGTTGTCTATGGCGCCTATCAATTTACGGGCGACTCTTCAAACCAAAGCGATCGCAAACTAAATGGAAAATCTTTGCTTTTTTATTACACTAATCCCGACAATTAGATCAATAAATAGATTTCTTCATTGAACCGCGCTCCGGTTTTATTCATATCTATTCCGTGATTCTTTTCTTTCCATTGAAACTGCTTCGCTTTGATGTCGATTCATTAACATATCAGTCGAAATAAAAGTGTTAATTAAGTGCGAACCAACGAGAAACAACGCCTTGAAACCAATTAAACTATTGTAACGACTTCTTTTCTCTGCTCATTAGCCGGCTAGCTAGAGCAAGTAGTCTCTAGTGATTTTCCCGAAATAGAAAGGAAAAAAAAATAATCGTTGCACTTTAGTCGTTGTGCACGCACAAAAGCGTATCTTGGAAATTGTTCCTCCTTCGAGCTGTTGAACACTTTTTGCTCGCTTTCGTTGCTATCGCACGAAAATTTAATTACTGTCAGGCATGCAATTGCACAATAAACTGAAAATAAAAACGACGGAAAATATCAACGAATTTATAATTCATAAAGTTTCGGCGTGAATAACCGTAACAAACATGATAATGCAATATTCACTAGGCAGCCACTTTGTGGCTCATGCACTCAGTACTTACTGTGTGTGTGTGTTTGTGTAGTTTACTTTACACATCGCTCGGCGAAAAATGTCTGGAAGAACGTACAAACGAAAAAATAGCATTGAATTAGTTACGTTTTTGACCTTCATCCAATCGGAAAATTAAAATTTTAACAGTTCGTTTGCATTCGGCTCGATGGTTGAACGTACTGCTCAGGCCAACACGCTGTTCGATAGATACACACTCTTGGGTTTTCTGCCGGGTTGGACGTTTTCATTACGGTGTTGTATGCTTTTTCGTTATCATTTTCCATAGATCGGCAGACTTTCGTCAAAGTGCAAGACAATTGAAATGCCTAATCACCTTCAATGCTCATTTTTTCTTTCTCTCTCACTCGATTTTCATCGACGAAAAATTATAGATGGTGAAAACCATCATAAAATTATCAACCACATGAATATTTCAACAAGGATAAAGCCATCAAATCATACCACCGCTTACCGAAATAGAGTCATTTCTTTCAACACGAATTCCTCATGATATTCGGCGTTTGTTTTCGCATAAGCAGCAATTATTTCGAATCGCTTTTTAAATGCTCAAACACGAAAACGCGCATTCATTCATAATGCATCGATTACATAGGGCGGCATCGGGAATGATGTGTCAGACCAACGGCAGGCGGCCATTGTAAAGCCCACACAATGGAACACGAAAAACAACGGCCAATCCTCTGGAAAATTTATTCTGATGACCTTTGTGCTACGTTCGGGTATCGGTTCAGACGAATTAATCATATAGTATTTGGATAAAGACGCGAATTATGTCAACCGCCAGAGTTTTTCCGGCTGTCGACGCGGGTTTATGATTAGCAATTCAAAACATGACACAGTAATTTTCTTGTGGGAAATCACATCTGAATAATTGCTTAATAGTAAATTCAAATAAATTCATCGAAAATTGGCCGCCCCTCACGAATGTAATCAATTTGTTAGCGACACATCGATCAAACAACCAGTTTTGGTTTTATCAGCGACTATTATTTTGAGGGTGAAACATGATTACTGTCGACAATATCCCGAAACTACACGATTGAAGCCGGCATTGAAACACATTTAATTCGAAAAATTCTAATTTGATGTGAAAAAATGAAAAGCTTCATTCCATTCATGGACCATACACAGAAGAAGAGTGAAATTAACGCCACCGTTTTACCTATTCGTTTCATTTAAAATTGTGCACATTTTCTCCGTGTATTTTTGTTTATTTTCGTGTGTTTTTTTCCATACCACATAAAAATGTTCTCTTTTTTTCCTCGGTATCACAGAAGAATAGTACACATCAGCAGAGAGAGAAAAAAACTGTAAATATAGCATGAGAAAATCAAACAAACTGCTGTACATCTACTGTGGCATATGTATCAAGCGATGGAGAGAGAAAAAAAAAGTGCAAACAACGCGGGCGCTTAAGAGAAAGAGGACAGCAACAAAAAATCACCTCATAAACATGACAAAACAAATGCCAACGACGTGAAAAGACACACAAAACATATTTAAGTAGAAAATTTATATACATCCATCGTGTAGTAAACAGAAACTATTCCATTTAAGTGGCGTTCTGTTTCGTCGTCGTCGCCGTTGTTGTAATTTTATTTCTTGTTACATATTTCGTATCCACTTTGTAAAGTGTAATTTTCAGGGTGTGTGTGAAAGCAGCCGTTGGCTGCGTTGCAATGAAGAAGATACCGGTAAAATGTTTAACCATGTTATAAATTTCCAATATTTTCCCATCTATTGATAACATTCAATTGTTTTCGGTTTGGTGCTCGTCTTCGTCTCCGTTCTCTGCTCACTTTCGTTCGATGTCTTTTGTGTGTGTATGTACACTTGTTTATGTGCAAACAGAAAAAAGTTAAATAAATACATGAAAAATATGCTTAAGCAATCAAAAGCGACAGAAAAAATGTCGAGCAATTTTTGGTTCGAGCGCCGAGAATTTTTTTGTCGTTTTTTTTGTCGTTCGATACATTTCATCCGAATGCCAATGCATTTGAATATTGACAACAACAGTAACCGCAACAGCATCAGCAGCATCAGCATCGGTTATGTGTGTGACTTTTCGGTTCCAAGTCATTGGCATGAAATTTCTTCGAGCTTAGACGAAAGTGTACACATTGCTTCTCACTTGACTGTTTATATGTCTGCTGTTTGCATTTCACATTGTAATTCAAATTGTGCACATACAGTGTGTTTTCTCTGTGTTTATTTTCACATGTTTGACTCTCTCATGATGGTGATTGTAATAGCAACAGCAACAGCAACAGCAACAGCAACAACAAAAATTTATGCAACCATAATGTTAGTTCAGCCGGAATTAGTTCTGCGCTCGGTCATTCATATGCAAATCACAATGTATTGCTTGCGCTCACACTTCGAATTGCTGGGATGGAAACAAAGAATTCATCATTTGCGAACGACTCGGCACTTCCCCGTTTCAGTCAACGTAATGTAATCGATTCCAAAAATGGTCACAAATCAAACAAACGCAGAAAATCATATTTCAACATAACAAGTTGCACGTTGAAGTGCAATGATGCAATACAACTAGGATAAAAGGTTCACAGATCAATGAATGCAATAGAACACATTCATTGTGTCACGTCAAGATTATTTTGAACACCCAACATGTCTGTTTCGCTGTTTAGTGCCAGCCACAGTTCATTTTGATGTCGTCGCTCTTTTTTTTCGTTTCTCTTTATCTCCAGTTGATTGTGTTCTTTAGGTATACGGCTCTTGGGCTGCGATCAACGATCGATGTATTTGTATGTGTGTGTGTGTGATTCTTTTGAAAAAATTTCGAAAAAAAGAAGAATATAAAAAAACGACACATTCGTTGGGCCATATTATTGTGATATTTACTTATGCAAGACATCGACGCCCACACAGTCAACTTCTCAAAGTCTTTTTTTACCGTGTGTGCTTCGACGACGAAGACGACGCTGTTGTTGTTGTTGTCGTCGTGTAGCAACATTTCTTCTCCACTTCATTCCATTTATTTGTCCCTTGATCAATTTACTAATAACTCCATGGAATTTCATATGCAGTACACACACTTAAAAAATTGTGATCGTTTCGATTAGGTGACACTTTTTTGTGTTTTCTGAAATTCTTTCGTCGTTTTTTTTTTCGTTCTCTGTGTTCATTCAGGTCTTGTTCTGTGTTTTTTCTCTCTCCTCTGTTGGTGAGTCTGGTGTCTCTTCCAGTCTTGACATTCCTTTTCCTTCACTGTTTACTCAAGCCACTTCGGTCGCAGCCTCGCATCTTATTCAATCGCTGATCATTTCACACGCAGCATCACCACACAGTAGTTTGTTTAAAAATACGTAAATAAAATTCGTTTAATCGATCTATATTTTTTGTCTGCTTCTTCTGTCTGATATTTTCGCGTTCTTGTGGTGCCAACCAAATGGCGGACTACAATCTTTTGTCTCTCTGTGTGTGAGAAAAGTTGACAAAGCGATTTCAAGTTCTTGGAATCACTTGGAACAGTGTAAACAAATTCGATTGACTTCTAATAAGTTGGTGCGCGTTTACTTTCCACTGAGAAGTCATTTGTTCAAATCGAAGCTCACATTTTTGGGAAAATACAACGAAAACGTTCTGCCTTGGTAAATCGATCGAATTCCACGCATAAATCGAATGAACAGATCACAAAAAACCCTTTTAAAAATCGCTATTAAAAAAAGAAAAGGTTTGAACTAAATTCTAGACACGTCATAAGTGATTATGGCACATTCCACAGCACGATTCATTCAACTTTTTTCCCTCTGCCAAGTCGATGTCTTTGCATTCGAATAGACTGAAACAACAACAAGAAGAAAAAAAACGACTGCTCAAATTCATTACTAGAGCGCGAGCAACATATCATCATGTCATAATTATCACTCAAGCGGAAACGTTTAATTTTACACACTAAAAAATGCAATGCAACCGAACAGGAACATGAAATGAGCTACAAGAATGACGAAGACAACAGCGAATAAAAAGAGCAACAACAACAACAACTGAAAACACGAACCCAGCAGAAAAAAAATAGCAACAATGAGCCAAAAATTGTGTATGTGATTGTGAGAGTCGGTGGTGTCTTATGGTATCGTTGAACATCTCCAGCAATTTTATTATGATTAAATTGACGCAGTTGTTTTCATTGTACTTTCGTAAGTTCCAGTTTTGCGCTCACTCGAAAATCACACAATGAACCATACATGGGATAAAACAGAGAAGAAGAAATCACTTGGCGGCAATCGACGCCAAGTTGCATAAATGTGGCGGTATTCTTTCGCATAGACGACGCTTTTTACGCCTTCTATGCATTTTGAATGTGATCATATTTTTGCCATGCTGACAATTAAATTGGTTTATCGAGTGTCGATGACATACTTTGAATTCAGAATGCTAATTGAAGCATCGCCGTCGCCGCCACCAATGAGAAACAGATGACTCAACGTCTAATCATTCTTGATAAATATATCCGTAGTATTTCCGTAAAAATGCAAATGAATTAATGAAAATTCTTTCTTTCGGCAAGCCAGTTCAGAGCGTGTGCGTGCGTATATGTGTGTGGTTGTCAAATGCATCCCGGATGAGTATCAGAATTGGTGTGTAATTATCCGAGATTTATGATAAGCACAACACCGAGTCTCGTTTCGATTAATAAATGTGTCTCTCGTTTTTTTTCGCATGTAAATGAAACCCACACTCAGATTCACACCAGAAATGATCGTCCCATTGTTTATGCGAGAAAGAGAACCATGGAAACGGCAGAAATATGAATGTGATCTATTCATTATCACATTTGCCGATTGTGAATTCAGTACTCGCCATTTCACAGAAATCCACACGGCTTCTTTCTCTCCTCCTCATTGAACGATGGTAAACAAAGGCGCATCGATGGGAAACTACAACGAAAAAATTGTCGTTCTGCATCACAGCCGATTGCCATTAATGAATTTAATCGGCTTTTAATTGAAAAAAAAATCATTCATCTTTACACCATGATTAGTGTGAATTATTGCCTAATTGAAACGGTAATTAAAAAGTGTTATTTTTCCATCGAGCAAAGAATTACTGCAAGAGAGAGGAAAAAATATTGAATGGTGGTTTTAATCGCCCATTGAGAAACGGATACAGAAATTCAATCGAAAAATAAAATTGAATAGACACTTGAAGCAAGCACTTCAGTGGCAATTCCAGTTTGCATGTTTATAGCCGCTTTCCTTTTTGAGCTCCATCCAGCTCGTTTTGTTTGGATGAAACGTGCACGCCTGTATACAGGCTATAGCTGCTATGGCTGTACTGCCTTTAACGTTGCTTTTAGACGAACGCATCCATTGTTCGTCGCACAAAAATAAAACCATTGAACACACGTCATATTCGTGAATAAAAAGTCGGTGGGTAGAGGATGTTGCGTAATCCACTCTTCCATGCCAATAATAACTAAATAGACCAAAATGTGTGCTCAAAATGAAACATGAGACGGCGGATTGAGGAAGTGAATCGAGATTCCTACATTGGCAATGTGAATGTCAGACCAAGTGGGTGTTTAGATCAAGGTATAGTTTGAACATTGTTCACCAAAGCAACAAAATGATCTCAAATCAATAGAAATCCTTCAAACAAAACAAAAACTAAATTAACAAAACCGATTGTTGGTTGAGTTTATCATTTTAAGCCACATTCGATCGAATGTGTCCAATTCGAAAATGTCGTTCGCACCATAAAAAGGAATAACGCTTGAATTATTATGAGTCACTTGAGCATGGAATCAAGAACAATCCAATTAAATGTGGTCGATTTTGTTGTTGTTTGGTTTTCAAAAAGGTCGCCAATTATGCTTAAGCCCGACGATAATTGTGTTGCGTAATTCAATCCAAACATGTGCATGGTGTTTGATATGCGTTGCATTCGACGGTTATTAGCCATGATCACGAATGCAAAGAGTGAATCATGCAAAAATTGCCCATAGACGAGAAAGAATAAGAAACATCGAAGCAACACCGTGTTAAATTCATGAGTGAAGCGTTCGGTGTTCTTTTTATTCCATTTTCATATGCAATTTGTTCACACTTCGAGGAATTTGGAATGTTTAAACTAAACAAATTGCTATTATTTCTCGTTGAATTCCACACACACACACACACACACACACACGGCGCGCTGATTGCACTTGACTGTCGAAAAACCAATTTTCAAGTGATACATATGCCTGAGCAAAAGGTCTGCTGCACATTTCGTGATTTTCCATTTACTCGAGATACTCGAAAACAAAAAAAGAGAAAAAATCAAGAAAAAACGACGACGAACGGCATAGTGTACAATATGAAGATTTCCACCTTGTGATTTCCGATCGAAATGCGCGCGCACACACGTTGCACGTGTGAAATTGAGCGGTCAGTTCTCTCGTGTAATGCCCTCCCGAAACCGAAATTCATTCAAAGCGACTGATTACAAATTGAAAAACGAAAATGTGTAGCCAACATACGATGAGCGGCCAAAGAAGAATTAACGTTGAAAAGCCAGCGACTAGCCTAAGAATGGCTACGAAAAACCGCGAAGCAACAGGGACAGGTGAACTTATTCAACCATTTTAAAAATGATTATTGTTCGAGTCATTTCACTCGGGAATCGTTGTGTGGTTTTTGTTCTAATAAGTTTACTCTTTACCTTTATTTTTTTCTCGTATTGTCTACGGAAATTTATTTGAGAATCGACGAATGGCTGTCGTAATAGAAAAAACACACGACGCTAACCAAAACAACAATCGGCAATTGTTTACTTGCGGGCAAGTGTCGCAAAACTATTACACTAGTGACCATGCCGTTTTTTCCCTTCTCCCGTTGTCGTTGTCGTCGTCGTCGTCGTCGTCAACAAACGACCGAATCAATGATTTGATTATGTGTCTCAGTGCAGATCTTTTATTGTTCATTTTCGAAGCGATTTTTGTTTTTTCCTCGAAAAATTTCGTTTTGTTTCTTCTTTTTTTGTCGTAATACACCTTTCACTTGGCCAGAATTTCGACACATCAAACAATTCAAACAGTTAGCAGTTTAAGCAGGCGGAATTACGTTAAAATTTCAGTGTAATGAACCTGCTACTTACATCGTATTACAATTGTTCATCTCTTTTGTTCTTTGTCTCTCTCTTTCTCTCTCTCTCTCTCCCTTGAACCACAAAAACTCTCACACAAATTCGAACGCCAGCGGCTCGGCTCGCTCGCTCTCTTTTGAGGTCAAATAATTAACTAATTCAAAGAGACTTTTCAATTTCTTTACCAGAACACTTTTGCTTTGTGTGCTACAAAGAGATAGAATCGAATGGGCATTGAAAAGACGAACTGAAAAAGAACAAATAGAAATAAATTCACTAGCGCACATTTGAATTTGAAGCGAATGACGGTAATGACCGTTTAGAATACATAAAACGCAAGACACACGCCTGCGAATGCCCGATCAATGTGTTTGCCTAACCACCGCGCATTTGATTCGAAGCCAGTTTGATTCGCATGTAAAAATGCCCAATGAAGTCTCCAATCGAAATGAAAAATTAATTAAAGTTAGCATCATCGACGCTTTTGAATATTCAAAGTGTTTCACATCGAAAATGTGGCCGGAGGTAATGAGAATAATTTTCCGACCAGCAAGCGCTGCTAATAATAATAAAAAAAGAGACGTCCAGTGCGCTGGCAAAAGACACAAACGGTGGGAATGGCTGCAAGCATTAATAAGAATGTAGCAGTCCGCTTGTCGGTTTTGTTTCGAGAGCGATAATCCCAATATTGCGATTTATTTGTAACTACGCCATCATCGGTTGACCGTGTGCATATGTGTGTGTGGAAGTGGCAGCACCGAGCGATCGTTTCTCATGGCGCACCATGCCATAAATACTCTCAAAGTCATCAACGATAATTTTCTTAATTTCATTATTATTGAGTGTGTGGTGTATTTTTGCGTACAGTACACGCGCAACAGCCGGAGGCTGTTTTGGTAGTATTTATCTCGAAACCAATTTCGTTGCATTTCGTTTGTTTAATGTGCATCCGCAAATGATCATTGCCATTGCCGTGTGTTCTTTTCCCATATCTTTTGCTCGTTAACTACGCACCGCCGCAGCCGAATCCGCCCTTAAAATGTCCATGCGTTCCAATAGCGATGGAATGTTGCTGCTACAATACATGTATAGCAATCTATGGGCAGTCGATTTTCGGTACTGGATGCACAAATTACAATGATAATCACGATGATTATTATGGACGGGAGCGTTAAATGATAAGAGTCTGCATGAAAATTGCCATAGATTTTTCAGAGAACAGAAAAAAAGAAATCGGGCTTCGAATGTCAAATCATAAGCATTTAATTTGTACACATCACATTGGCCAATTATGGGTTTCACCATAGAATTATTGGTTCCGAACATTGGCTACACACATTCTTTTTGGGCCTAAACTGAGTTTGTTCGGTGTGTCTCACGGATTGATCCTTATGAAAATCATCCGCGCGAGAACGTAAACAACAGCAACGGCAACGGCCACGGCACAAGATGACATGGACAATATCACAAGTGTGTGATCACTGCATTTTTTTCATTTCGGCCTTCTGCTCTGTTTTGTCCTCATCTCTCTGTCGCTTTGAAATTACACATTGAGAGAACTAGTTTTGCACAAAAGAGCCACTTGGCAAGCCAGAGAGATGGTATGCGATGTGAACGCGCTCACAAACAAAAGAATTCCAACGACATGTTATTAAAATTGAAGTAATTTTCCCAAGTGTGTAACGATCATGCGTTCATTAAGTACTGAGATTCAGAATGAACAGGGCAAAAAACCACCACACCATTCATTGAAGCCGATTGCATTTGCAGAAAACGCAATCTAATACGCATGTACTTTTCACTTGATTACTCGTTGTCTCTCCCTCCCTCTCTCTCTCTCGGTGTGTGTCTTGACCAACGAAAAATTATTATTCGAGATTTTTCTTTACTGGTCTATAAAAAACCAATTCATTTTGGTGCAGATTGCAGGCTGTCGCTGCAGTTTTATGTATGCACTCGCTCATTCAATGGCCGTCTGTTTTCTTTTTTTTCTGTTCGTATTCCAATTTGTATGCTTATAAGATGCCAACCAAATAACAACAACAACACGGAAAAAACGCCAAAGAAGCAGCGCATATTGTTGTTGTTGATGCTGGGCGATGTGGAGATTTGTGCAATGTGGTGACCGCCCAAACTATTATTTTTCTTGTTATATGTGTTATATTACCAGAACGTGAAAAATTCACATGCACAAAACAATCAGACAATGGCAGTTGCCAGATAGCTTGGTACCAATGTCGCGTCGAATGCAAAAATCCAAATACGCGCGCGCGTACCACCAAACACATACGTGTGCGCTCGAGCGCCTCACATTTGACTTGAACGTGAAGCGAAAAGAGCCGAAGAATGAATAAAAAAAACACACCACGAATTCCAGCACCGAACCAAACAAAACGAAACGAAACATACACATTATTTGGCCCGAAGGGGAAATTTCTTATAACATATAGCTAAAAACCATTTAATAACTATGCCTGCGGCATTTTTCCAGAGTGCGCGAACGCGCGCGCACCCGACAGAGTCCAAACAAACTGTTACTCACCGGTCAACAGCAACAGCAGGTCCGAAGTGATTTAATATAGTGCAATCATGCATTTGATGCCAGTGCACTCACTCACTCGACTTCTACATACCACCGTCTAATAACCGTTCGATGCGCTTTATTCATATATTCCGCATTCAAATTCGCTTCGTCGTGTTCGACAATCAACAGCAATCACAGCAACTATTTTAATTTTTTTCTCTTCACTTCGGCTTTCATTTCGAAATGCCGATTACCAAAAAAAGGTGAACAGAAACATTTTCCTGATGCCATGCATCTCTTTTTTCTGCTCTTATTCGAGTGTCGACCGAAAATTAATCGTTTTCCATTCAATTTGTGCATTTAGTCCAATCAAGTAACAAATGCATTCTGTCAATGGGTTTTCTTTTTCCCAACTTTCAATACGGAATCATTATCTGCACCGAGAAATATTGCCGAAAATAAATTCCAAAATGCAATGACAGCTTCGTCGAAGAAAAAAAGAGAGAGAAAAGAATGAACGGGATTATTGTCGAAAGTAAATACCATTTTGCAATATTCTTTGGCTCATCAACACACAATCTAGCTAAAAGATTTACTGATTGCGATTGTTATTATGGCTAACGCCACACAAAAACCGTTTACGCGTTTCAATGTACTGTTTTTTATGCTCTTCTACCGCTCTCATTGGCTCTGGCACAGAAGAAAAGAAAGCTTGTCACCGCGAAATTTTGTGTGAATTTATGCACACACAATTCCAAACGGTGTTGATTATGCGCTTATGGGTCTGGGGCTACTCTCATGTGGCTCGCTCTTTCCATCTTCATCATTCCGCTGCTTCAATAAACTGTATTATTACATTAGTGTTATTGTTTACGTTTGAGATGTTGATATATATGAATGTAGTTCTTTGGCGTGCTGATTCGTTGTTTTTTTCCGCTTCTTTCATGCTTGAGCTTTGCCTGCTCGTTCTCATTTCGCACGTTGGATTTTTTTCTTCACGGTTTTTTTCTGCGTCTTTTTTCTTTGCACCGTTGTGTGTTGATTTGGCATTATTTAGTGTCACACAGTATGTGAGATTTCTTTTGCATATATAACAATTCCATTCTCTTTGGCTTTTGTCTCGAGCACGCATTCTCTTTCTGCGATTGCGTTTGAGCATTTCTGTATGTGCGCGTATTGCTTATTCTTTATTTTATTTTATTTATATGCTATTTTTTCCTGTTGTTGTTGTTGCTGCTCTCGGTGTTCGATTGCTTGCAGTTTTCTGCAGTGTTTTAAAGACGACTACGAAGAGGAAAAAAACGCACGACCGTTCACAAAATACCGAAAAAGTAATACAATACTCTCCGCACGCCGTGTTATTTATTAAAGCAAATCATACGTACACAAATGCAAAGGGCCGAGTGAGTGTTCGGCGCGCAATGTTTTTCATTCATTGTTAACAACATGTCTTGTTGCACTGCGTGCGGTCGTCATGTCGTTTGTGTTCGTTTGTTTTGGTTTCAAATTGGTGTATGTGTGCTTCAGTGCGCTGACTCTGTGTGCGCTGCTGTTTTCTTTACATATTTTTTTCTCGAAAACAAAATCTTTTCAAGTTTTTTTCGTCTCTTTCACGGTGAGCCACACCGTTTGCGAGAGCCTCCTGTTTCCAATTGCTAGTTATTGCTAAAACGCTAATAGAACATGAATTTTTCACGTGTATGATAACATTCTTGCATATTCAAAATCGGCCGCTTAAAAATTATGAAAATGATTTTTCAACACGTAATCATCATCGTGCCCGCATTTTCGGAAAATTGCCTTACATTTTCTATTTACAATTCATCTCGTGCATACGGTTTTTTCTTATGTGTTGGTTCGCTCTTTCGGTGTAATTTATCTTTCTGTCAGCTTAATTTGGCTAAGTAAAAATAAAATCACCTTTTGATTCTCTACGCAAAATGCAGACGGCAAATTAAGACCGACGAATGCAACAACGAACCAAAAAAATATGAAACAGAAAAAAACATATTAATTTCGCGTGCCCAATACGTTTCTTGTGTTTGAGCCAACGAAGAATATCAATTTCGGTACAGTAAAAACCGATTTCAAAGATGTGCAAATTTTTCTGTGTTTTTTTCTTCGCCCGTTTTCTCTCTCTCTCTCTCTCTCTCTCTCTCTCAACGTGTAACGCATCGGGAATAAAAGATAACACGAAAAGAAGAGATTTCTTCAAATTGCATTTGATTTTTTTGGCGTTTAAAATTCATAAACATAAATAAAATTGCTCGAAATGGGTTGCTGGCTTGTTTGTTGTTATGCGAGAAATGCAAAAAATGGAATATGCTGTCTGGGGATGAGCGCTTCACATTTTTATTGATCTACATCTGTGAGATGCAAAACCGGCCAGAACAGGGGAGAGAGGAAGAGAGAATTGCCAAAGACAGAGAGCAAAAGTCGTTCGGCCAATATTCATAAAGCGTTTACCATATTAACGCACCACACACAAATTGGCTATTCCACAGTGCTCCGGCAATCAACTCTGTGAAATGGTGGATCTTTATGCGACGGCATCCATAAATCTATGCATACATGTGCACTGATTGTTTCCAAATCAGTTTTAATTTCTTTCGAGATGTGATTTTTTTGCTCGGTTCTCTGCTATATTTTGCTTAATCGCCGCTCAGTTTTTTTCTCTCTTACAGACAGTATAAACAAGTCGTATGTCTGCTCAAATTCATTACACAACGTAATAAAATTCTAATTATGCATTCATGATATTGAGAAATCGCGCACTATCTTCCACCGAAAACCAATCGTTTTAATATCGATGCTATATATACGTTCTACGCATTTCATTTCATTTTTTTACTCTTTTTCCATTCCTTTGATTGAGTTCGAATTTTTTTCTCCGCTCTTTTCATCTTGCGTTGGAATTTTTCTGCCTGTGCGCAAGCATTTTTGTTGTTGTTGATGAATTTATTTGTGTTTCGCTGGAATATCGTTCGATCAATGGTCCAAGTGTTACCACACGACGACAGAGCGTTGATCGTTTTGCACGTGAAAGAATTATTATTCAAAACAAAGAAGAATGGCGAATGCATTCGCAAAAATAAAGAGAAAGAAAGACAGAGAGAGAGAGAGAGAGGGACGACGAGGAGCATGGCTCGAACCAGAAACGAAAATCAAATCAACGCATTGGAATGTTTTGTGCGCTCAGTGTGTTTGCATGATTCTGTATTTGGTATTCAAATAAAACGGCTGTAAACTATATCATTAACAATTATATGGTTTTTTTTCGCTCTTGATTCAGGTGATGAGTCGAGGCTCTATTTAAGACAACTGCTCAGGTTTAGAAGAGGCGCAAAATCGCCCGCTATGATTTGCCGAAAAAAAATCACACACACACAATCCATTTCGCTTTGATTTCACGTTGTGATGTGAGCAAAAAGGGAGATACACTTAAACGCAGATCTTTTGCACTTATGATCATATTTTATGGCCTTTTCTCACGTTAGAACAGTTCGTTGAAATGTATTTGATGTAGATTTTTGTTCTCCCATTGCTGAATGCAAGTGTCAAGTAATGTGAAATGGAATTCCTCTTCAGAATAATGAATTTTTTTCTGCGCATAGATGCAAATCTCGAGAACAATTTCTAGCTAACTATTCTCACTCCATTTTGGCCGTTTGGAAAATCACAAACGAAGAACAAATGTAATGATTCAATTGAAATTCCAGCCGAGTAAAAAGAGAGAAAAAAGAGTAAAAATAAAATCGCATTCGGTTGATTTATTCAGCGGAAAACGCAAATATAAAATGTGGCCGCGGCGCGGTCGCCCCGTTTGCGAATCCAAAATCCAAGGAAACAAACAGAAAATTTAGAGCAAATTGCAAGATAGAGACAGACAGAGAGAGAGAGAGAGCAGAAGATTTTGTGTATGGTTGCAATCTGTGACCAAATGAATCATTGTCGGGCATGTGTGCGAATCACACAAAACTGGATACAAAACATTCTTGAGTACGAACATGATGATGATGATGAAGAAGAAGAAGTGCACGCTGATGCTGCTGGTTGATCGTCGAAATGAAATGAGCGAGGAAAAAATCCCAACGAAGAAAATAAAACCACTTCTGACAGAATAAAGTCACTTTGAGCATAAAATCAACATTCGAATTGGATTCCCGCGCGGCTACAGAGACAGAATATGAAATAACTAAAAAAAAGACGACACGATAATGATGACGAAAATGCGCGTACACACGAGAGGAGCAGAGCAGCAGCAGTGAGAAGAAAACAACAACAACCGTATAAATAAAAACAACAGCAGCAGCAGCAGCGGCAAAGAAGACGACGGCATACCGTCAGAACGGCTAGAAAGAGCCATCGTGTGTAATTTGTAAATGTATCGATGAAAATACGCTGTGTGTACGGCAAACGAAAGAGAGTCCAGTGGTATCGGTAAACGGCGATGCGATTGGAATTTTTCGAATGCAACGAGACCGCGCATATCGGGAATACACTTAGTTAGAAGAGACATAACAGATGAGCAGGTGGTACGAGAATTGGATAAAATTTATGTGCACCGTACATAACTGAATTATTTCTTCGCTGTATTTATGTTGAGTAGCTTTGTTGCTCTGGCTCACTCGCACGTTCGCTGACTCTCTTTCGTGCGCTGTGGTGCGCCGTGTGCACATTGTGTGTATTTACATTTAATACTGCTTGCATTACACTGCAATGCACTTTTTGCGGCGATTCATCGCGCTCTCCTTCTCTCTCTGCCATTCAGTCGGCTTAGTGTCTGATCCATTCGGTGGCAAACAAAGTGACAATGGCGATGCCATGATGAAATCGGTCGATTGCAAACGGTTGACCCGTCGTCAAATAGTGCGCCCCATCATCGTCATGATCACGTCAATTTTACCTAGAATTTCCCGAAAAATTAAATTACCAAAAGAAAACGTCAGAGCATTTGTCAGTTTGAGCATTCGATTGCATGTGGCATTTGGCGGTGCGGTGTGTTCGTCTGCATTTCACATTCGGTTATTAGACAACATTATAAAAAGTATCAAATTCCATGCACATTATGAGTGTATAGATTTTCAAAGGTAGCGTTCAAAGGAACAAAACGAAGAAAAAGAAGGAAAAAAACGTATCCTATGTACACATACATACACCAATACACGTTTAGATGGCTGTACCTTTTGCGCCCATTAAAAACATCCTATTTATTGAAAAAACAACGCTACAAACATGACATAAAAATGTGTGTAACTGTTTCCAACGATTTGAGTCGATAAACGGAAAGGAAAATGAGCCGTACCAAAAATACTTATCCAATATTAACAGTCAATAATGCATATTTGAACTCTAATTTTCTAAAAATAAATGTCAAATACTTCCGGCCCCGAGTTCGAATGTTTGATTGCCAGCCCAGCTATTTGCTTCGTGTGAAATATGTACGTGTATGTGAAATGGCTTCACGTCTTTGGTTACAATTTAACTATTTTGGCTGTTTGGCCGTTCGAGAGTAAAAAAAACGAGAAAAAAAACGAGAAAAAAAACGAGAAAAAAAACAAACTTTTTAATGAATACATTCTCTCGATACTTAATTCTCCACAGTTTTTTGTACGTGCAGAAAATTCACATACATTTAGAAGCACTTCTCTCCCTCTGAACGATGGAAAAAAGCATCAACTGAAACCACGAACAATCAATTCCATTCAAATGAAGAAGAAAAACGAAATGATCACTGTTTTCAGGTGAATATCTGTTGCCGAAAACTGTTAACGATGGACCAAACTTGCGTAATGAAAACGTTCCGCATACAACTAATAGTGTCAAATTTGAAACAGTTTTGCGGTTTTTCGGCGGCGCAAACAACAAACGTGCAAAAATCGTAACGTTTATTTTAATTTGAATGTGGTTTACGAAAAAAAAATCGTTTTTTTACGTTGTGGCCAACATTCAATGCGTTTTCGATGAAAATTCAATTTGAAAGCCTGCAGCCCCGTTACTTTGCATCTTTTTAACTTTGTACTTCTTCCTTACGACGTTGTGTGTTTGCGTCTGTGCTGGCATTGTGTTGCGATGCGCTCTTCCCACAGTAAAAAAGAAGGGAAACAAAGTCACGTGAGGTCATGAACTATCGAATAACCAACTGCTTCCGAAAGCGATGCAACAAAGATTGAGACGAAACTGGAGGAATTGTCTTTTATTGATTCAATCCTAATATATTGTTTCTTCATGCTGAGAAATTTTCCGTTCATCGATAAATATTATTCAAAAAATGAAAAGTGATAACATTCGAACGGTTCGTCGCATGTCCACAAAATGAATTCAGCGTTTGCGACGATCCTATTCGACGATCACAATACTGTTTGTACTGTGTATGTTTGTGTGTGCGACGATGGAAAAGTGGATGAGCGCCATCAGTCGCCCTAATCGGCGACAAAAATTCAACGGAGGCATTGAACATTTTCTAAGAAGATGATTGACGAATGGAATACCAAAAGTAAAGTTCAAAAAGGAAGAAAAAAACACGCGCACAGGAACACTGTGAATGCATATGATTTTTCGATGTTCGTTGGTTCTTTGGTCGACTTTTTTTCCTCTGCTGTGCTGTGTGTTTGTGTCGACAAAATCGCATCTGTCGCGCGCGTCTACATATTTTTCGTCATTCGTAACACACACACACACACACACACACACACACACACACACACACACACA
>NW_022595244.1:291841-331902 GCF_009176505.1 Sitodiplosis mosellana
ACACACACACACACACACACACACACACACACACACACACACACACAACGGAATACGTACGAAATATGTTTTTTTTCTTTCTCGAAATGATTGTGCGCACTTTTTTATTCCTTCTCGTCGCTTGCCAACGATGCGATTTCCGAGGGAATGGAGCGATTCCGTTCATTTCTTTTCGGTCTGTATATCCGAGGCAATTTTATGAATTGTGTGCTGTGTTTGCACATTTTCGATTCCAGAAGCGAGAGACAGAAGCTATATAGCTATTAGTCGTAGATATCTACTAATTTTCGTGGTTATTATATGCGCGCATATGGGCCATAATTTTATACGGCGGATTAATCCAAAGTAATAACGTGATAAGCCGAAATGAAAGGGAAATGAAACAGCAACGACAACAGCAGGGTAGGGCTTGGCCCAAAGAAGAAGAAAAAAACGAAATCATCGAAAATGAAATATACACTCACATAAAAAAAGAAGAAAACGTCAAAATCATTCCCAAAAGATCTATAATCAAAATTCAACGGAACAGCATCATAGGCCAACATCAACACGTCCGCAGTAACACATGCTATATGGTCGACGTCTGTTTTCGTCATCGTCTGCTCCTTCTTTCCATCTGATTTTCTGGTCCTGTTGTTCGAAACAAAACATGTAGTTCCTTGTTCCGCTCATTTTATTACATCTGTGTGTGTATGTGTATGTGTATGCGTTTGTGCCTTTTGTAGATCCTCTCAACCATTTTCGACAGAAAGAAAGAAGAGAGAGAGAAAAACACGAAGATGAATTCTATTCACTTTTCATTTCATTTCTCTTCCTTTTTGTGTTGCCGGATTTCATTTTCTTTGTGCCTGAAAATAGTCGAGATAGGAGTTCATTCCAATGCAAGCGATTTGCAATTAGAACTACAGCCAAAAGTGGCTTTAATGGAAATCTATTTGGATACTGAGCATTCGATGTAATTGTTTTCTAATTTGACATTTCTACAAATATGAAGCAACATCACGTAAAATTTGGAACAATCTCTCTTTTCATTTTTCCTTTTGCGGCAGCAATTGAAGTTTGACAAATTTTTGATGGCATAAAGTTGGGTGAGGGGCTCAACGATTGATTGACAGCATAAAAAGTCACTTTTGTCAAATTGGTGGTGCGGCCAAAATGCGAAGAAAAGTCTCTTGAAACGTCTTAATGACGCATATCCATTAAAAAGGTTAAAACACTTAGCCATCGAATTTATTACCGATTCAACCATCTGCATAGACGGGATCGTTGTTCTTTAAGGGTAACTCAAATGAACTAAATAATACGACAAATTGTGCAGTGACTTTCGATGCGATGGGGTTGAAAACATTAATTTAAAGTGGTTCATAATTGGTACTACAATTCTTTACTTGTTTGTAAATTGTCCCGTGAAGACTTTTTATTGATGACGACGCAAAAGATTGAAGAGAATACCCATGTCGATGTAAGACGCTTGAGGCTCACTAAACATAAATATTGAAAGACCGAATAATTGAAATTGAAAATAAGTCGAACAATAAAAAATGTCCAAATACTTGAAATCGTTTTTGCTGTTAAATATTCGCGTGACAGTTGAACGACGATTCATTTGATTTGAACCCTCCCGAGATATTTCACCGTTAAAGTACATTCATCATTCGATTTAATTTATCGAATGCACTTTTATGGGCTCATCCATTTAATGAAATTCTCCAAATTCTTTTCATATCCAACATAAACCATGTATAACGTGGCGATCGAAACGTTTCCCACCATGTCGTATATTCGATGCAACCACAAACAACTATATAATGAAAATTGAATCCCCGAAAATTCTCCGTAATCAGGAAACTATGGCACGAAAAAGTGAGAGATACAAACACAAATGAGTGTGTGTGCGTATGGAATGCGCCTTGAATAATGAAATTCAAATACAGAAAAATGGTAATAATCCGAATAATTATTTGGTAAACGATTTTTTTTCCTTCGCCAGCTTCTCAATGGCATATTGACTGCGCTTGAACGGAAAAGCGTTTTGTATATGCGTATGCTGTCGTGCATATTAAATGCGATGCGTCTAACCGAAAGAATGAAGTGAACATGAAAAAAAACTAACAACCGAATATCACACCGCTGCCACTTTGGTTGAGATCGCTCGCGCGAGCGAGTGCGCGCGCGCGTGTGTGTACTTTTTGTATGTCTAAGAGATTAATAGCAATGACACCACGGTGTTGGGGAAAGGCAATCCAATATTTTGATGTGTTGTGAAGTACACACGAGTTTGAAAAATTGAAATTTATTTACTTTGGCTTCGGTTGAAATGTGTTGCTGCTAGTGCTAGTGTGGTTGTTGTTGCTGTGCCGAGATGCTTGTTTAACACATGCTTCAGTTGAAGACTGAAAAACAGAAACCCATGACACTAGATTACCATTTTTTTCGGCTCCTGTTGGCGTTTAATATTCAATTTCATTCGCTCGAAAATATGGTTCGACGCGTATATTTCATATGACAATGTTTTTTCAGGGTTTTGTTTTTGATTAGCTGCTAAATTTGGGAGGTATTCGATTGTAACACTCGCGCACGCGTTGTCCTTTATTGAATACAAAATAATCAGAACAATCAACGATTTGAAGTCAATGACAACACCATCTAACCGGCATTTCTTTTGTTTCTTTGCAGGCCGACGACGACATATGGGCACGCGGTTCCATATATTAGCAATTTATTTACCAATAGTTATACTATTCACATTATCCGGTGTATCAGGTAAGTCAAATGTCATCTATTTCATTTCATTTTATTTGATTCTAAAGGATCGTTTCAATTCAAATGTCAACATGAAAAGCAGAACACCAGATGAAAGACCGTCTATTGATAAGACAGAAGAAGGTGCTTTAGTTGTCACGTGTGTTTTTTTTTCATCTTCTTTGAATTGCCGACCGCAAATGCTAGAAACATTGTGGTTGATGTTTATTTGTCGAGTATAAACCGAGTGACCGCAACGACAACAAATGAACAATAGTAAATATTCGCGCACCTGATGCCAGCGAGACAAACGTCAACAACCATCCATCTGGGGCACGGACGAATTTCATACAAATTTCATTCCTAATGCATCTCTCATAAAATAAAATGAACAAAAACGAACCAGACCCATAATTTCGTTGCTCGATAATCATAGAAACACGAAATGCACAAAGTCAAGTTCGCCTTTTTTTTCGACCACGAAAATCGTTCCAAATATTTCGATTGCGAATCACGCACGTGTGCTGCGCTCGACTTGGCACGCACATCTGCTGCCATTTTTTTTTCTCGTCTCTTGTTCAACGCATCCATCTTCGGTCATTCATCGATCGATTGAATTTCGATGATGACTGGTTCAAGGAACCAGAAATTAAATGCACGCGTTGCTGCATTTTTTCTTCTCTTTCTTCATCTCGTTTTTGTTTGGCATAACGTCGGCTTTTTAATAGAAGTCTCCATTATTTTTCTGTCTGTTAGCATAATTACGCAGGCGAAGAAGATTTCAATGTTTAACCAACGTTCGGTAGCTGAACGAATATGCAAATCTTCCGACAAATTTTTCCAAATTACTATTTACTAACTAAACAGCCACTCGGTCGAGCTTATTGTTGTTGATAGTTTGAAAGAAAAAACATCGACAATTCTTTTGTTTATCATTAATTTGGAAGCGCCAATTGGCTCTGGCAGAATTTTAAATTTGATCTTTTGCACTGCAATCACCAGCACCGCGTAGAGCATTTACAAGCGACAATTTGTAAATTGCACTGACCCCTTGCATTGCAACCAATCAACGATATTCTTATTATGACTGCACGTGTTGTGCATCGCAAATCAGCACTTGTGACAAAACACAATTTTTTTTTCTTCGTCGAAAACTTCAACGACTTCATTCGAACGGCCATAAGGTTCGTATAAGTTACTTGCAACGCAAGCGCACAGGAGGCACAAAGGAAACGCACTTCAGGAAAGACGAAGAGCAGAGAAAAAAAACATCCTTCTTGTTGTCTACTCATGTGTGTATTGAGTTGTAATGTAAAGAAATCGGCATATTGACCCTCAACTGGCGACTAATGGCCGCTCAATTCGCTTCACAAAATACATTTTATGCAAATGCTCAATTTAAGTCTACCGACGAAACGTGCCAATTTTACATTTCAATAAGCAAGTGAGTCACCGCACACGGGAGCGTTTATTCGAAATCAATCAGCCCCTCTCCGAATGCGACTCGATCGCAGACGACTGTCACAATTAGTGTGTATCGAAAAGAATGCTCAAATTCAAATTTTTTGATTGATTGATTGCCGATGCAACTACATCAATGTCATAAAAATGTCGCTATGTTTGTTGATTCTCGGCATTTTTTCCTCGGTGGATAATTGGTTTTGGGTAGCATGTGGCAAATTTTAAATGTTTGCTGTGATGAATGTTTTCCGACTGTCAAAACGGTGGTAAACATCTTCAGTGGGCTGACGGCGCTACTATGAAGGGGAATATATAAGAAAAATGATCGTAAGAACCGAAAATCAGTTCACTATGGTCACGTTGTGCTCAAGGGCTCCACGGATTTTCATTCACAAATGTGTACAGCAAAAGCAAACATGATTTTTCGTGCACGTCACTCTTCGGAAACCCAAAAAATATGCTTTCATTCACACGGATTCACGCCCGAAGTGGATGCATTATATACTTATCAAAAAGTTTCATGCCTTCGCACAGTGCACATTCCATTCATGGAGCGGCACGTTAACGGAGGCTACGCGAAAATACGCCGAAAATTGCAAGTCGCACCATCAGCATTTTATTTTTGCCACGCAAAATTGGGTTAATGATCGAAAGTGTAGTTCACTTCCTTTCGTTTTACATGTGCGGTGACTTGAGCTTCGTTCACTCACTCGCTCGGTTCCAAAACCAATTCGATTTCAATGAAAATACGACAAATTCGATTCGGCTATAATTAACTGAATTACAATGTGTACGAAATAAATTCCTACACTGGTTCGACTCATGTGCATCGGCATTTCTCGAGCGTTGCATGCAATTTTTATATTTTCGGTGCCGTTTTCGTGAGTTCTAATTTCAACATCGGCGAAATTGTGTGTTTGCGATTTCCACAGAAAAGCAAACAAATCACAACAACAACCGTTTCGCTCATCAATTTATTTATTTCGTGAAATCACGTTGTGTGCTCGACTCTCAAACCTAATAACACAATTCTACGAAGGAATTTGCGATCTGCCTGGCACAATTGAGTGTTTTCGTTTTTTTTCCCAACTCAATCGCCAATCGATTTATTGCGATTTCGTGCGGCCTGTTTATTTCGCCTAATCAGCCGAAGATTTATTTGTAGCTATTTAAAAATTAATTTCACGTCATGCATTTTCTTTACGAAATTGATCTATTTGGGAATGAAAATGATTTGAAAGCAAAAGGAAGAAGCACGTAAAACGGAAAAATCCAACCAGTAAATAAACGAATCCGACCAGAAATTGGAATGAGCGTATTTTACAGAAAAAACTAAGCAAGCGTTCTACTTCACTTGAATTTGCAGAGCTGGAAAAAACACTTACAGTAGATGTGCGGCGCACACAGCTCTTGTAACACATCGGTCAATAAGTCCCGAGCCTAACCACCGTATGGCGCCACTAATGAAATATCCACATGATTTTCCGAAAGTACCAACCTTCAAAAGATTACTGTCAAAATTTCATGACATTTGGACTATTATTTACCTAGTTACAGTGGTTTAAGTGACGCTACTTTTGTAATTTTCAAAACAATGGATTCAAAGCAATTTCGTGTGTTGATTTATCATTGCTATTTAATGGGTAAAAATACCGTTCAGGCTGAGGAATGGCTTCAAAAGTGTTACCCGGGCTCTGCTCCATCAATTGCAACCATCAAACGATGGTTTGCCGATTTCAAACGTGGTCGTACGGACACCGATGATGCTGAACGCTCTGGTAGGCCAAATGAGGCAGTTATTCCAGAAAACATCACAAAAATCAACAAAATGATTATGGCCGACCGCAAACTGAAATTGCAGGAGATAGCTGACATCCTAAAGATATCAAAAGGCAGTGTGTACACAATTTTGCATGATCATTTGGGCATGAGAAAGCTGTGTTCGAAATGGGTGCCGCGTTTGTTGACACCGGAACAAAAACAAAATCGTGTCGATGATTCGGAGAGCTGTTTGACCATTTTTAAGCGCAATCCGAACGAGTTTCTGCGTCGTTATGTGACCATGGACGAAACCTGGGTCCACCATTTCACTCCGGAGTCAAATCGGCAGTCAGCTGAATGGACAGAAGCCGGTGGAAGTCGACCAAAGCGCCCAAAAACACAAAAGTCAGGATGCGCACGGAATAATATTCATCGACTATCTTGAAAAGGGAAGAACCATCAATAGTGAATATTACATAGCATTGCTAACGCGTTTGAAGAAGGAAATCGCCAAAAAAAGGCCTCATATGGCAAGGAAAAAAGTGCTCTTTCACCAAGACAATGCACCGTGTCACAAGTCGATGGTTACGATGGCCAAACTGCATGAATTGGGCTTTGAATTGCTTCCCCACCCGGCTTATTCTCCAGATCTGGCCCCCAGTGACTACTGGCTTTTTGCCGATCTCAAAAAAATGCTCCAGGGAAAAAGATATGGCTCGAATGAGGAGGTGATTGCCGAAACTGAAGCCTATTTTGAGGCCAAGGACAAATCGTTCTACAAAACTGGTATCGAAAAGCTAGAAAGGCGTTGGAATGATTGTATCACTCTAAAAGGGGACTATGTTGATGAATAAAATTGAATTTTGGCAAAAAAATGTTGTTTTCCTACTTAGGCTCGGGACTTATTGACCGATGTGTTATTTTTGGTGTGCGTGCACATTTACATAGATTCCGCCAAAATTTGACACTAGAACCAGCTCTGTGAATTTGTGATGATTTAAGTAGTTTTACTATTGATTCCAATCAGAACGAAGCGAATGCACGGCAAGTCAGCAGTCATAAATGGCGAAATAAAGCGTTTACTCACACGGAAAAGACGCCATATGAAGAGATCATGAACCCTTGGCATTCGTGACGAGCGCAATCAAACCGAAAGTAACTACAGATACGGAGAGTAATTAAATTGTCCTTGAACTTACTCTAATCGAGTGTGGCACTCTGAGTGTGCAAATGAAATCACCAGTCAACATGCCACACTCCATACGTTTTAGCTACTTTATAACCCAGCACACGAATTATAAAATGTGATGATAGTAAAATTAGTTATTTTACAATTTCTTCGTCAGATTAGAGGGTCATATATATCTTGAAATATGTCGTTCCTGCAGCTTGAATCGGCTTGTGACCGCTTGAATCCAGCACATGCAAAAAGGACCTGCAGAAATAAAATAAAGGAGAAACCAACATAAATTATCATCTCGTTTCAACATATGTATTTTATGCGCTTAATGAATGCAATGAATACACATTAAATTGCAATAAAAAGAAAAGAATAAAGCTCAAACTTCGAATCTAAATTGTAGGCAGAACAGATGTTGATTGTGTGTAAAAACGGCGAATAATTGTCGCTTCACAATACTTGATCTTGATTTCATTTCGTGTTCAATTTTAATTTGGCTCTCTGCTCCACTCGTGTGTGTGTGTGTGTGTCTGTGCCTCGACTTCAATCATTTTGTAATTTGATGGATTTTTTTCATCGTCGATTTGACAATAATAATTGAATAATTTTACATCGATCATTGTCTCGTGTACACGCGTTCAACTCACACCAAATATGGTATCGAACATGGTCTCCGGTTCTTCGAAGTTGTAAAGGAGAAGAAACAAATTTAAGCAAACCGAATGGAAATCAATCGACAGTGCGCCACATGCCACAATTCTTGTTTTCCACCGCGATTGAATAATGTATGATGCAGAATTGGCTGGCGAGAAGACACGTATAAAATGTGAAATTGATTTGCGATGGTCGAGCGCGTACGCGGTTATTGCCCTAATATGGTTGTTAAATACCGTACATTTTGCACACAAACACACACACCCAGAATGACGACGATGATAAGTGATAAGTAAATTGCAAATGCAACAGCTTTTACGTCGGCCTTGATACAAACGCCGATAAAGTTGGCGAATCATCTTTGTTTTTTTTCTCTCTCTCTCTTCATTTTTCCATCGGAACAACGAGTATGACATTCGCCATTCGGTTCAACGTATGGATTTTAATTGTTGAAAGAAAAAAGGTCAAGCGAGAGCAAGAAATCAGATAGCACAAAACAAAACAAAACAAAACAAACAAGAATAGATAATTGTCATGATGTGCGCGCCGCATCCAAAGACTACAATTTAATGGCGACTCAAAGCAATGATTAAGCGTGTGTGCACTTGCTTCGCGCGCTCCAAACCAAACAACATTAAAATGCGAATAAAAAAAACTACTTTGATTCATATAATTTTCTGGTGTATGTGTGTGTGTATGATGCATGTGCAGCGCTCGTAGCGTTAGAGCTCATCATGTTTATGTCGTGCAATATCATTACCGCCCGTTTACTGTGTACTAAGCACTGGATAAAATCACTTCTGAATCGACTTTATTCTGCCAATGCTACTTTTATTATTCTACTTAGTCAGTTTGATGTTCCATCCATTCCACGTACAAATTACTACGATAGCGCGCCGCGCGCACTGACACACACAGACTAATCGTGTCTTTGAAAATGGTAGCAGCACGATGTGGGAGCTGCAGCCATCGTCGTCGACATCGTCATCATCATCGTAGCTGTTATGCAAAGCATGAGATCAACATGGAAACATTGTTAGTTTGTGCCGTTGCTTCTTTTCATTTAACGCAGTGTAATCATTCGCTCATGGATTTTATTTCTCGTTGAGAGTTCGTTCGTTGTGTTTTGCTTGGCCTTTTCTTTTTACACGTTGCACGCTTCAGTTATTTAGTTCGCGCGAGCGAGCCAGCGAGCGGCAAGTGTATTAGCTTACCGGCGTATTCAACAAACACGATTGATTCTAGTTGGATGTACGATTTAATTACGCTTGCCTTACATTCGTTTAACTTAAAATAATAATCATTATATGGTTTCTCGCGCGTTGCTTTTGTAGAATTTTCTGAATGTGAACAACTCGATGCATATGTGTGTTCGAATGCACATCACAACGAATTTTGATCTAAATGACATTTATTGGAAATGTTGTGGTTTTGATGACTATGTCAATGTCGAGTGGTCCGACTTTTTTTATCCATGCAGGCGTAATGGGTTTTTTTAATGGATAAAAATTAGACAAATGCACCACGATCGATATATAAGGCCATTAAATCGAGTCGTTTCAAGATATGCGAAATCATGCTGTCCCGCCTGGGAAATGTTCGATCGATACGAGCGTTGTTGCCTCATCCCAGCCCATTTGGTTCGCTCGAATTTAACTTTCTTTCGCACAAATTAAACGAATGTCAACATTTTGCTCATACGAAATGCATTAATTATACCGAGAAAATGGTCGCCGCAATGACATGAGACATTTACTCTCCATTACGCTCCTACATTGAGCTTAAATCGTGTGCTGATAGGCCAATGTGCATTGCCGCGACAAGTGAGACAGAGATAATCACGACATACGATGTAAACCATGTCGAAAACAAAGTAATAAAATAAACATTCCACTAAAAGTCGATTTGGTTTGAAACAAAAGCAGAACCAACAACAACAAACCTCATAATAATTATTATGTGTTTGTTTCGGTTTGTTTTTTTCGTCAGATGCATGCATTCGCTCGAACAGCGGATGTTCGTCAACATGACAAGAGCAACAAGACAAATGAAAATACGAGAATCTAATAAATAACACAGAGAGAAATATTAAAAGATTTTTCTTCATCTAAGTGTGTGCGAGAGAAGAGAAAAAAAGAGCCAAAACGATCTTCTGAGTTGTGCTGTTCAAGTGCTTTGATTACATTGTAAATTTGATGTCACTTTCACGCTTATGGCCAATCATTTTTCAAAAGTGCCACTAAACAGAAAATACAAGGCGAATAACTACAACAGTTAGAACATTTCCGCATTTTGTTGTTGTTGTTGCTGCTGCTGCTGTTGCTGTGGCTGCTGTTGTTAACAGCAAATGAATCATGTGAATTTACAGTGCGATTTATTTTGGCGATGAATTCACGTGATAAATTGTCTCACTTATGATGAGTCGATGTGAACCAACTCGATATACAATTCGATATTCTTCTATTTCAGAAATGAAACACCTAATTTCCAGATGCTGAGCATTAGTTAGCCAAAATATGGCGCTTTTTCTCTCTCTCTCTCTCTCTCTCTCTCTCCATCGTTGATCTCTTTTGAATGAGGTAGCACATTATCAACAGCACAAATCTGAAGCGATTCTTGGCAAAACTGCTCAGTCGTTGGTTTGAGCAAAATGTTGGCTCGAACTGGTTTTCGGTTCCGTTTGGTTAGAGCCTTTAATTAATCATTTCAACACCCAGCGCTTATGCATAATAACTCAATTTCGAAGCGTTCAACAATCATCCAGTTCACAAAACCGAGCTCGAATTCTATTCGCTGAATCGACTTGGCGAGAATAATTAGATCAATTTAGTGGAGAAAAAAAGCAATCCGACACAAGAAATTTAGCTCTTGAAACTAGGCGAGCCCGCAAGGTTTCTAATATCCATTTATTTGGATACATTTTTGGCTGGTCACATGCTTCATTTATTGTGCAAATATGAGATAAACGAGCATTTTGAATCGACTCTATTCAATGACAATTTGGTCAACCATCATTCATTGTTTGCACCCCGAGACATCGTCGGCGATAAGGTGATTTTTTGCGTAATTGTTCACACTGCAAACTTATTTCGACGTGTCTGTTCATTCCGAGCCAAAGTAATTAAATTCCGCAAACAATTCATGACATTATATAAATGCGAGAGACAATAATTTTATTGTAATTTCGGTTAGAAATTCGCCAAAGGCATTTTCATATGTTTTTTTTTCTTTTGCTTGTGATGGATGAATATGGGTGACCCAAAAAAATAATGTTGATGCTTTTGGTTCGACTCTAATCCGCTTGTTTGAAATGCAAGAACAAGCACAGAGAGAAAAAAAACCGTATTTTGTTTTGGGAACAAGTTGAAAGGTGTTGAACCACACAAAGACACCAAATATAAGCCGTGTCTTCCGACGAAAATCCGTCGAAAATTGCACATATTCGTGTTTTTCAGCAATCACACCGAAATGAAATGCGTTTAACTTCACATAAGCTACTCAGACACATACACACGCCACATGCAAACACATAAGCACACCAATGGAAAAAGCCCATGATTTCAAAATGCAAATTAGTCTAATTAATTTAAATGGGAAAAAAGAGACGATGTGAACAGAGAAAGAAAAAAGAAACACACACTCATCCAAGAAAACAAAAGTTGCATAAAATAGACTAGACATGAGCAGCCGTTGTACACGCGTTCATTAATTTATTTGAAGCAGAAACAAGCGCCGCCTGAGCAAACACACGTTGTTGAAGTTATTAATTGAAAAAAAATTTGGCGCTCGAATAACTTTCGCAAAGCAACAACCGCCGAAAAAGAAACGCAAACCGCGTGCGACCCGAAACAATGGAAGAAAGGTCAATAAATAAAATGGTTCATGGCAAAGTGAGAGTGAAATAAAAACAAACTGCAGATGAAATTCGGTGATAAGACAACATGGCGAAAATGTTCACTTTTCCACATGCTCAAACCCTAACGTCAAAGTCCATTGAATTTGGACGTTGCGATGGGTCTTAAAGCTCCGTTATGCTGCTGTCAAAATGGGAATTATTTATTGGGCAATTTTTAACGGAAAAATTCGTTTTTTTTACTGAATTTCGTTTCTCTCATTAGAAGTGTGAGTTACTTATGTAAGACACCACCACTTTTTTTATTTGATTTTAATAAAAAGAAAACGGAAAATTGTGCAAATTGTCGATTGCATCGTGATTTCAAATCCGGTCACATGACACGGAATAATTCTCACTTGATTTTAGCTCTAAGCTTTGCATCAAATCCACTTCCGTTTCTTGAATAATAATTAATCTTCTTGATGGGAATTGTGTGTATGCTCTTTCTTTTCCTCGCTCACGTTACTGTTGCTGGTTGCTGTTGTTTAATGTACATGTGCACTTAAAATGCTTACATTCCGAAAACGAATACGCAGAAATTCACTCCGTTTACAATGTTAAAATCACATCACACGAAATGAAGTTTGAATTGAGCTGCGCGTAGCTCGCATGATATGTGATTGCCATTGTTGATAATTTATGGCCAGTTTTCCGGCATCCATTCGCTCTGTTCTTATTGTTCTTGAGGCCCATGTCTTTTGATATGCGATATCATAATTTCATAAATGAAATATTTTTATGATTACGAAAGAAATGCCTCGGCAAAAATAAATGAAACAAACGAGAAAAAAAAAAATGAAACAGAAAACAGCGTCACATCGTGCAAAAAAGCCATTTCATGTGTTCATGTGCACATTTTTCTCGTCTGCTTTTCTTTTTCTGCTGTTGTTGCTATTGCTGTTTTCAAACGACCAATTGCTACCATTCTTCTTTTTTAACGTTCACATTTGAATAGCTACCGAATCGTAAATAAAAAAAAATCTTGAAAACTTTTCCAAATGAAGACACAAAATCGCATATTATTTCCCTTTGCGGCTGATATTATTTTATAAATTATATATTTTATTACATATTCAATGTTTCAATTAATACATCCATTTTCCATTTTGACTTATGTTTTGTCGTCGATCCGCCAGTACACCTCATGCAATGTATTCCGCCCGAAATAAAAAGAAATGTGAATTTCGGCACACATGAACATACACGTACATACGTGCACTAAACCGAACAAACAATCGTACACTCAATAATTTTTGATCGCATGTTTTATACGCATTTTTGCTTCGTTTTTGGCCTTGTTACGACATAAAATATTTGAATAAATCACAATACTCATACATTAGCCTATTGTTTTTTTTTCTTGGCATGCCTATAACGAATGCAATATTTTTCGTTGGTTGTGATCGAGAGAGTTAAGCAGATCTCGATGTGAAAAAAGCCTTTGAACTGAAATTCGGTTGAAACGAAATGGATCGACCAGTCGCGTTTTTCTCTCCATCTCTCTCTCTCTCTCTCTCTCTCTCTCTCTCGTTCAAATCAAAATTTATTTAATCAAATTCAGGGAGTTATTAAAAAATTCCTTTAAGTTGGTGGCTTTCGAATCAATCAACTCGAAAACTTTCCCAGACGAAAAACTCCAAGTAGAACATGTTTCGTTCATATTTTTTTTTTGTTTCTCTCTCAGTCGTTTGTCGACCGACCGACTGAGCAACAACAACAGCAAATTTAATAAGCCCCAACATATGGAAATGTGTCGTTTGATTTCACGCAAACGATAGCAAAGCACAACAGCGAACAATTTATTCCGCTTTTGATCCTTTTGCATATACGCGACATTATACTCTTCGTCTTGTTTTTGGCACGAAGGAGGAGGAGCAGCAGGAGACAGAATGTCATCCGTGCGGTTACAAATGAAATAATTTATTATATTCAAATCATATGTCATTTTTGATTGGGAATCCAATCGCTCAGCCTTAATCGCATGTCTACTTATTTTATCTGTCGTATGAGCAACTCAATGAACAATGGGTATTGGATGGGTTTTTTCGTCTGCATTTTCATTCATTTCATTTCATTCGCTTTCTTGTTGCAACAAGATGTCTTTAATTAACTTGTCGATTGGCGGCGATCGTAGTCAAGCGCATTCACATATGGAGAGAGAGAAAAACGAATGGCAGCGACTGGACTTGAAACTGGCTGAGATTTTTATTGCTCAATTTCAACTATAATTTGTGGTTTTCTAATTAGCAAAATGATGTTGTGTTGAAGAATATTCCAAGCGGTACATCAATTATTCAAACGATTTTATGCTCGCTTTTATTATCTATGACTATTATTATTTTATATGAAGAGCAGCAGGTCGAGTGCCGTGTGTGTGTGAAAGAGAGATTTAGTTTCTCATTTTCTATTCGATGTATCGCCTAACGTGTTTAAAATCACTTGCGTTGAATTTAGAGTTTGAAGGGTTTTTCGTACGTATTTTGATGCAGCAAATTACTGACGAACGAAGACGATATAAATATTTTCTTTGCTCTAATTCGACCAACAGGAATTTTAATGGGAAAAATCGTAAAGCACAATGGAATCGATTGTCGAATATATCACTCTAAGCCATCGCATGCACAGACAAAAGAAAAATCACCGAAATCATAGAAAAGAAAGGAAGAAAGGTCATAAAACGAACACACTGTCTCAAATTGCACCTTGTTTTTATCATTGTTCAAAACAATCGTATGAGAACCGAAATTTATGACTTTGACGTGTATAATTTTCATTCACACCAAAAATCGCGCCGATTTTACGCGAAGAATTTGTTGTTTGATGTCATAATTAACATTCTTTTCTCTTTTGTCCAAGGCAAAAACTACTTTTTTGGCAAAACACTTCTTCATTTTGTCTTAGAAATTGCGACGCAGAGAATGGTTTGATGAAAATAAAATTTGCGTGAATGTTACTTGGTTTTATGTGTCAAAAACACACCATAATTTGTGTGAGTGTGTGTTTATCTCTTTGGGACAACATGCAAATCAACTCGAGTGTGCATAGATCAGATCGTGCTGATATGCTTTCGTTTCGGTTGTCCGTTGTCTGTGTTGTTTCTCTTTTAGCTTTGCCATTGCCATTGTTTCGAGAGTTTCGTTTTCGAGTAAAACGAACAAAAAAGAACGGAATAAAAATAAGTTCGATTTGGCTACACCGACCGAGAGAATTGAGTACAATGGAATGACCCACCGGCGGCGTTTTAAACACATATTTCATTTTTTTTGGCTGCTTTTCACATGAGCAACAACAACAACAAAGAACAAAATTCAAATTAACAACATGCGCCGAAAATGAGCTTGTTCTACATCTGGTGTGTGTGTGTTCCAGCACGCCTTTTCGCCCTATCGTCAATAGACAACGTTTGTTTGTCATTACTGCTGCTGTCGTTGCGGTGACCGTTTGCAAAGCGCCACCTAATCAAGGTGAAAGATAAACCTGTTAATTTGTTGAACAAAATCATAAACAGTGCTTTTGCTTTGTCTCATTTTTGTTTTAATTCGGCCGCAGCTGAAAACACAATTTTACAGTTTGTTCTTCTTTTTTCACCGTTGCTTCGCACATTTTCTTATCTTTTCTAATTTGACTAGAACGTGGTGTTATCGCAATACTGTCTCAATGTCGTCGCTCACATTAACACTCCGACATTTTGCGAAGTATTGACCCAGCATTCGTTCTTTTTGTGTCACTCTATATCTCTCCCTTGGATGGGATTTGGCTGTCTTTATGGAAGTATTGCATGTGCGTCCAAATGATGTGAAAGCATGAAATAATCGCATGATTTCCGAATGATATAAATGCATTGAGATCATCACGACATGATATTGTGTGTTGTCAACAGAGCAAGAATGCCATAAATTTTCATCATAATTGAAATGGTGCAAGTGTCTCGAGCAGACACACCGTGTCAGTGGATTTTTTTTCGCTAGATGTTGCGAACCGAATCGGATTTGGTTGGTGCTGTCGGTGGGAAAATATGCAATGCACAAATCATTATTATAATTATGATTAATCAAAAGGCAAAGCTTAGCGAAAATGGCATTGCGAGTGTGAATTTGAAGTGTCGCACCTGGTTTTGCATGGCGTGACACATGTGAACTGACGAAAATGCTTGGCCACATAAATGTGAATGAGCTTCTATAAAATAGCTTCCTGTTCGATTATTTACGCGATGTAATAGCTTTGCTCGCAATGATTTCATGCCGGTCCGGAAAAAATCTGTTTGGTTGGCATTACCAGTTTTGACGCCTTTCATTTGGTCGGCGTTTATTATTTATTTTCTGTGTTTTACTTTAAGCTTTTTTTTTCCTGTATTTTATTACAGTCATTTGTGTTTTGACCGCCATTAACTTGCGATTAATTCGTATGCATGGCTCGTGCTCTACCAAAGCCGTTATTTATTTATGCTCGTTCCAATTTTCACTCGAATTTTTGTTGCCCTACACCGCACTGCTCGTCTCGTTTTGCGTCTGTTTCGAAAGCGCCCGAATCCATAAAGTTCTTTAAAACGTTCTGTGTCTTTTTTTCTTCGGGCAAAGCACACTCAACTCACGTGACACAGTAACCATTAAATGCCGGCTCATTTCACGAACTTTGACCGCATACAACCAGAACAGGCGCACACAGAAATCACTTTTAAAAAAAAGCAAAGGGAATAGCGGCCTACTATGACCACTACACGTGCTGTATGCGTGTGTTTGAAATGTATGTCATATGTGTGTCTTAAGAATGCTATCAATGCAAGGCAGCAATAGAGACGATGGCCGTTTGGCTATTGCCAACATACACACACACATGACTTAATTCCCATAAAGCTGCAAAGATTTATGATTTAATTGACCAGACCGAAAAATTGCCTTCCAACATTCCGACAATGTCGAAAACATCACGGAACATGAAAACGCCTGAAATATGTAATCAGAAATTGTATGTGTATGTGTGCGCGCGCGCGTTTGCTCACATTCGCACAAATACCACGCATTTGTAACGATCAAATGAAACCAAGCGCTTAAAAAATGCCAACAATTTTTTTTCTGCTCCTCCTCCTGCTGCTGCTGCTTCTACCTGCTAAAAATGGTTCAGTTTTTGCGTTTTGTTCATAATTTATAGCCGGGCAATCGGTTAAATGTTTTCACCTTTATGCGTGTGCATGGCTTACGCGAAAGCACACTGGTCACGCGTACCAAGGCAAATAGGCTTTTTTCCTCTCTCGTGCTGCCGTCATCAAAAGGATGGCACACGAATTTCATGATGGCGAAGAATGGAAAGAAATTGCTAGGCATTTGCTGAGTTCATTTAATTGAGTTCACTTTCAATTCGACCCTTTCTTCTGCATTTTTACCATCGCATAAATTCAAAAATATTGGCCGTAAAAACCATTTCTAACCACATCATGGTAATTGATCGACGCTCCATAAAAAGTAGGGAGGAACGCGAATTGGCTAGGTCAACGCTAAGACTCCAATTTTTTATTGCTTTTTTCCACAAGTGCAAAAAATGTCTTAAATACGAAATCGAAATCGACTCATGCGAGAAAAAAAACACACGGAATAATTTCATTTGAACGGAAAATAACCAACTCTTGCAACCGATCGTATATTATCGAAGTGGCATTAGCGGAGAAAAAAAGTACAGCATGCGAAAAACAAAGGCTAATAATTTCTGTACACATCATGATGATCAAATTGATATGTGACCGAAATGGTTGTGCGAAAAGAAATTTTGCAATGTGATAAGTGTCTTTACGCATCGCTAACAACCGAATCCGACGTTTTTCTCGGCCCACAAAAACTCGGCACAACACGAATCGAAAAAATATGGTTCGTTGCAATTACTTGCGCCGTCTGAATCACCACCATTAATCGAAGAATCGAATTTATTGTCGACCAACACCATATGGGCAAATGAAACATATCCGAACCACTGCTGCTGCTGCTCTGCTGCTGTTGCTTCGGAGCGCGTCATACTCGCAACTCGATAGATTGGAATAAAACTGAACATTGGACATACCTGCCAAAATAACCATTTTTTTCGTTCGTTCGTTGTGTATTTGAACGGGCAAAACCCGAAACAAAAGAGCGCAAAGAAATGGGATGGAAGCAAAAGAGTAAGGCAAAAAAGGATCAACTTTGAAATAGTTTCACGTAATGCCGGCCGATACACACTTAGCAAACGATTGAGTGGCGCATAACAGATACACTCATTTATTTTATAAATATTTCTCCTGGTTCTTTCCTCTCTGTTCTTCTCGCCAGTGCAAACCGAATGCCGAAATAAGAACAGAGACAGAGACAAACACCATCATCTTGCCATCGAACACTCGCTGTTCTTTGGAAACACGTTCCATGACTTTAATCTCTGATGGTGTGCTGCTCTGTTTTTTGCTCTCTCTCGCTCTCTTTCGTTCGGTCTCTCAATCATTTGTAGCTTCTTCATTCCCTTCTGTTCACAAATTGGCTTCATATATTGGTTTTTTTTTTGTTGGACACCATTTGGATGTGCTGCACCTCCACGAATACCAATATTAATTCACGAGTCAATTAAACGCAGAATATGCGCATCCAAGATCGATTTATCGAAAAACGCACGACAAACAACGACGACGACAACAACGAAGGAACGATGGAAAAAAGAAGAAATCGAAATTCAAGTTGAATTTTTGTCGATATCTTGTTTTGTGCTCTTCATCGACCGTATGACACTTTTCATTTTCATACGGCATGCTAGTCGTCGATCAATCGCAGCCACCACATTCAGGTGGTGGCGACCTTTTAAAAATCGAAACATGTTCTCGCTGCATTTTATGCTTTTCTTCTGCTCAATTCTAATTCGATTAATAATTTTACGGAAGGAAAAAAAAAGTCGACGAAACAGTATTACAGCATGTTGTTCGATGAGGGTATGGTATAAGTGAGTCCAGTATGAAATATGTTATAACTCTTCATTGGCTTCGACCAAACAGCACAGAAGAAAAACGAAAATGAAAAAGAAGAAGAAGAGGAACGAGAAATCATCAGCGATCAATGACACCTACCCATGGAACATGGAACATGGAGTCGAATTTTTAAGACCAAACAACATTACGTTAGAGACGTCAACCGAAAAGTATAAAATGGAATGGTGCAAATGAAAGAAATACGAATAATTTCCAACATCGACAGCAATAATTATGTGATGAAGAATGTGTGTATTTGGAGTGAGTATAAGAGTACAGCAGCAACGAATGCACATGGTCAAGGAATGTAACAATACACATATCGACGAAGTCCGAATGAAAATAAAGCCTGAAACCGAGGAATGGTATGTGTGGCGTATAGTTGTGTATTGTGTAGTACACCTGTGATGTGTACGGGGCATAAATAAAATGCATTCAGTGGTTGGATTGTAAATTGTCGACGACGAAGCTCCGAAGCAAACGTTTCAAATGCATTTTCCGTGTGTGTGTGCGCATTTGACACAGTCAAAATTCCAAACAGAAAAATTTTGTGCGTGGGACTTTTCTGGTGCGGCACCTCTTTGTTTTCGTTGGTTTTTTATTTTATGTTTTGTTTTGTTTTTTTTTATGAATTTGTCGCACTCGGATGACCGCGCTCGGTTAGTCGATGTGGCTAAGGTTAATCGCTGTTCGTTCGTCTTCTTCTTCTTTACTTTTCTTCTTCGGTCATTTTGTACTGATTAAAATCGTTCCTGCTCTTGGTGCCTCAACGGAGAGCAGCAACGATCCCTCGACCGACGCGGTAAATGATACATGTTTCACTTAACTTTATTTTTCATTTCGATTTCGGGTCACTTCTTCGGCAGCGATATCACACACCGGCTGAACCACATAAATTTTTTCGTCTAATTATATCCTCCGATTAACGATGAAAGGTATTGCCGCACTGCAAGTGCATTCACATGTTTATTTTTCAACAAATTAAATTCATTTTTTTCGTCGTGGATTTTCGACTTGTTCAGAAAATTGTGTGCATCATGCATACATTGAGTATTGCGAGAGCAATTCTTCATTTTATTTCTTAAAATGCAATAACAGTTCTTCAATTGGTCATTTTTTGTTTTGTCCCGAATGGAATTTGTGCGCGCACATAAACACAACAATTGTACAATTTTCGAGTGAAAAATTTTCGTTTTCATTAAATGGCAAAATGCAAAATGCTGAGAATGTCTTTGTACATAATTTCAATGTGAAAGCTGAAAGTGCCTTTCTGCCTTTCGTTTTCTTGAAACGAAGTAAAAATGAAAAAACCTTGTGAATACCCAAAAATGAAAACAACCGTTTCGTGCTGAAATACGTCCAATCCGTCTTAAATAAATGCTATTTTTGCCATATTTTGTGTACAAAGGGATTTTAGCTTCTTCCTTCCTTCGATGGCATTGCGTTTTCTCAGTGAATCTTTTTTCGCCTCAAACAGCACAGCGCCATACTCACAACACCAAAACACACCACGAGTATATTTTCGGAGTTAGAGCACTCTGAGTGAAAAAAAGTGTAATTATAACGAAAATTACATTTAATCGTGGAGCATTTTCATTTGCAGTGTTTTGTAATTGGTTCCAGAGTTGTTGAACAAAAGCGTTTGTTGGTTTTTTCTTTGCCCTTACAAACAATTAGCATGTGGCTGGCTGTTGATTGCCACTTAAGATAAATGTGTTGCGAGGTGTTTGCTGCTAAACATACACACACACGGAACGAACCATTTTCCTTCTTCTTCTTCTTCTTTTTCTTCTTCAAGCTAAAAATGTCAGTGGCAAAGCAAAAATTCGGTTTCATCACTTTTTCTAACAATTTTTTTTTTGTTCTGGTCTACTCAGACGGCAACTCATGAGTTAAAAGAGAATTAAAATGTAAATTACATTGTGATTCGTGTTTTGATAAATCAAAGAGAGAATGAGAAGAAATGGCGAACACAGTGAATATTTCTGAAGTAGGCAAAACTGAAAAAACAACAACTCGAAGCCACCGTGTGTGCTTTATGGACAATGTGTTTATCTCGGTCGGTAATCAACACTTTGACATTATTTATTTCATTTGTTGAAAAAGGAGCGAGAGCGAGACCGAGAGACAGAGAGCGAAAAAGAATGGAAGAAATATTTAAAGCCACCGGTGGTAACGGTGTTTTAAATCAGGCAATTTCAACGCAAATCCGATTTGTGAGGCGCATCACGTACATCGGCAACCATCCCATAATATACAGGTTAGCCAAACGTGCGCATTTTTTGGCGTTTTCGCCTTTATGAGTAATCGACAACAATCGTCGCACCAAATAAATCTGGTCTTTGTTGAATTTTTTTTCTTTCTTCGCCATTCGATCGAAATGGATCGCAAACATCTGCACACATTTGGAAATGCTACGCTGTCAAATCCATTTATCGTCAAGCCTCATCGGTCGATGCTTTGATTTCGATTGATTGATTTTCCCAAATGAGCCGTTGCACTTTCAGATTCGTGTTCCAGATCGTATCGATATGCTTAGTAGCATATTCGCCTATTCGAGGCTTCGAATTTTTTTTCAACACGATTCAAAACGGAAATGTTGAACATCGACTTGATCATGAATATTATTATCGCCAAGATATGTTTTATCACATGTTTGCATCTTGCGACAACAATTTGGTATGGAAAAAAAGGTGCAAATATCCGATTTCATTTGAATCTCATTCTCGTTGTGATCTCGACTAATGCCATAACACGTGTCACCGTTCCATTGATGCTTTCGAAATTGCTGCCTTAATGAATGAAGTGATGTTGTTCGTTTTTTTCTCGCTGCAAGTAATAACTTGGCGATTACAATCTTTTGGATGCAAGCACAAGCTAATCTGGTGATATAAGCTGGATTTATGAAAGTATTTATATCACTTTGTGAATTGATTCGTTGCTTTTGTGAATTTCGGGTTGAACGAAGATGAAGTGCTGACTCTGCCTCAGGAAGCAATGAAACTATCTTGATCGAGATATTGTGTTTTTTCTCGGAACACACGATTCTAAAACAAATTCATAACGAACAAAAGCGACGAACATGCTGCACCAAGGCAAATGTGGAGAAGAAAAGGTTTAGAGAATTGGCTCTGACATATGCGTTAAAGCCCATTCAAATGCATCAATTACTGACGAATTATGCGATTTTTGTTTGTCTGAACCAAATCAAAAACCGACGCAAACAAAAGAAAAATTCGGTAAATCATAATTACTGTGTGTTGTCGACAAAAAAGTGATGCTTAAAAAATTATTCTAGAACGAAAAGCCAGAGAGAGAGAAAAAAATCGCTACTCGACGAATTGAATGAAGGAAGCGCACACACAAAAGACCGCGTGAATCACAAAGACTCTATTAGACTTGCAGCAAGCAAATGAATTTTCTCGGTGTATATCGAAAAGTTATGATTTGTGCCAACGAGCATCAGATGGCAAATGGTAGAAACCGAACAAAAGTGAAACACCTAATCCCACCGACTGATCAAATAAAACGTTGATCGATTGTTTCATTTCTTTCATTTTCTTTAACTATAGAAAGAAAAGTACACAGTTTTCGGATGATCGCTGCCGAACATTTGATTCAATGCAAGGAGAGGGAGAGGGAGAGATAGAGAGCAAGGGCAAAGATCAGCGGTTTGTGATTCTGGTAAATATTTAGAGACGCAAACAAGCGTTCACTTCAAGACAGGCTTACTTAAGGCGCGCACACACACACCGCATATTGTTATGATGCACAGGATGTTGACAGGAGACGGCTGCAATTTTCGACTGTTACTCACGTCAATTTTCTCTTTCGTGCCTCCGATTTCTTATTCAATTCGCTAATAGTGATTCCTCCTTCTGATGCGGTAATCCTACACACACATAACGAATGAAAGAAAGAAGAAGAAGAAGAAGAAGCAGAGGGAAAAAAATTATAATAAAACCATGAATCAAGAATCATTAATATTGAGTTTGAAGAGCGAGAGAGAACGACAGAAAAAAAAAGGCAACAAACAAAAATCATATCCACATAATCACTCGAGCTGTTTTTCTTTCTTTTTTTTTGTTCCTTTGATTGTATACATTGTGCGTATGCGCGCCGGAATATTTGCATTCATTCTGTGGCCTAATGTGCCGAAATGATTCTCTTGGTTCACATTTTTTCGTTTTCCACCTTTTTTTCGTTCTTTGGCTCGGTTCGGTTCGGTTTGGCTTATTTCCAGATCAGACCTAAGAATAAATGGCTGAAAGTGTGTACGCACGCGAGATAGAATATTATACTTCCATTTTTCATGAAATTCCTTTTGTTCCGTTTGCTTTCGGTTTTCTCTTCCTTCCACATCGTTTTTTTTCGGATTTGGAGGTGCGCTCTCACATTCACAAATTATAAGTCTTTTTTATAAAAGCAAAACGAAAGCACACACGATCGAATAAAAAAAATATACACAAATCTTTTTTTCTTTCTTTCATTGTTGTGTTGATTCTTTTCTCGAGCCTTTTTAGACGTGTGCAATTCAATAGCATCGCATAAATGGTATACATTTAGCTGCCTTGTATCGCTGCCATTCAAACTTTGAAATGCATATTTCGGCGATGTTGGTCTCTCTCTCTCGCTCACACACCGATTCTTTTCATTCCGTGTTTAATTCTGTTTGGATTTGATAATGTGCATTTGTGTGATTTTTTTTCTCGTCTCTTCATTCGTCCCCCGAAAAAAATACAAATGACATTTGAGATTTTTTTCTTCTTTTTTCGCCCATTTGCCTCTGAAAACACAAATATTCCAACTGTCGTTAAACAAATATATGTGTGATATTGAACGGTGACATCGCATGTTTTGTGTCCTTAAAGCCGCTTCCTTGATTCCGAAATATGTCGTTGTTTGTTCGTTGTGGGCTCGTTCGATCAAGTTGCATCATCATTTCCATCGGAATGGCTCGTGCGTTTTCCAAGCGTCCGGAGGGGGATGAATTCAAATTCTTTTAGTGATTTCAAATATTTACATACTGTTAAACATTGCACATGTCCTCCTCTTGAATGATCTATTTGTGGATTTTTTTCTGTTGCTCTTGTTGTTCGGTGAGCACCTAAAAACTATCAACTAACAAATACAAACCATAAAAATGACAATGCAAAGACACTATAAACTATTTTCTTCTATCGTTTGTTGTTGTCTACCTTCGGCAATTCGGATGCACTCTCTCTCTATCTCTCTGAAAGAAAAAAATCACAAATGTGTTTGCTAAATGTCAGCTTGATACACATTGTGCATCGTATTGTTCAGCCGCCAGCCATAGGCAAAAATAGTTTCGTATAGCCTTATAACGATAAATTCAATGAAATTTAATACGAAAAAGTAAGGTAAATATGCGCGTACACACACAACCGAAATCGGGTGCATATGCACAGTGCACACGGAACGAACTCTGTTTTAATAACAATAAAAACAAATAAAATAAGACTGGCTGACAATAAACAAAGCGCCAATTTTTTGTTCGTTCATTTGTTCCGAGAGAGAGGAAAAACTAGCAGATTTCCAACCAAATGCAAAAGAGAAAAAAATGCTGCTGAAAATTAGATCAGATGTAATGTGTACGTCGCAATGTGCATAATGCGGTCTGGTTTCATATCTCTTATCCTCTTGCGATAAATTGTTGCCTTCGGTGTATGTGTGTGTGTCATAATCCACGGCGAGCAACAGAGAGAACAATTCATTTCGTCTTAAGTAAATAACCGATGGCACACGCCTTATGTCTATCGATGCGAGAGTTTAATGCGGTACACTCACACAAGACGCAACCTTCAAAAAATCCAACCATTTTTTTTTTCGAAGACGGAATGCGAAATTGGTCTTATTAAAAAGGTAAACGAATTGCTGTTTTTGTGCTTAAGTGTTGATGACTATCAAATTAACACACATGGAAAGTATTGTACTGCACCAGTTGGCACGATGCAATATAATTTTCATCACTCTCTGTTGGGCCACGTGGCACATTGCGCTCGACAAACGGACTGATGACGATTTTGACCTTTTTGACTAGCTACTGCTACCGATGGGTCGATCTGGTTAATTTTCGGCGTCGCACTGGACAATACATTTTTGTTGTACCTTCTTGATGCGATGCAGAGAAAGTGACATATGCGTTGTGCACACCATTGTACATTGACCATCTTGAATATGCCGCTCTTCTTTTTCTTTTAGCTCCTCCTTTGATGACTGAACATCTCGGCAATTGTGCGCATCTGAACGCACATTCATTGAGATACTTTATTTAATTGGGCTGATTTGTGTGGCAATTCGGATTAGTTCGATTGATAGATTTCCAAAATTCGATTACGGTCCATACACAAACACATGTACACAATAACCGATCGACCACATAACATTCCATTTCAAATGGAATTACGATAAAGATTTCGTTCTTTCTTTTGTTTTGCAAACAATAGAAAATGGTCAGACATGGTTGTGGCAATGAAAAAAGTATCCGAAAGAAATGAAAAGAAATGCGAATGGAAAATAAAGTCGGGATTAGAGTAAAATGCAAGGCAGTTGCAGGGTAAAGATGTGCGTTTGTTTTTGAGATGCAATGATGTAACAAAAATCAATCGATCTGCCCGAATGAATAGACATTTCGAATTTAATTTCTCTTCGTGGCTGATCACTGGACACATAAAATTCGATACCCGAAACAACAACTGTAATCAAAATCCACAACTGTGATTCGAAACTGTGTGCTTTCTCTCCGAGGTTTTATGTTCTGTTTTTCTTTTATACATAATTGATTATTTGGAACCAAATTTCGGCGATTTCTCTCGCTTTGTGCCGAGATCAAGTTATTAGCGCTAGTTTTCTGTTTTACTATGAAACGATATTTTTCTTGCGTCAAATCATAGACTTGTAACAAATCATTCATTATAATGCTTGAATCGAGATTTTTTGGGCAAAACGTAGAGGCGTTTCGGAGTGAGAACAATAGCATTGACATTCCTGCTACATTCATCGATCATTTTACATTCATAAAAATTAACCGTCCTTATTTGTCGCCAAAAAACGCACACAAACCAATTTTCAACGCGAAATGTGAACACATGCGAATGTGAAGGTGTATTTTTTGTTGTTTTGAATTGATTTCGTCCAACGCGGTGCGCATATGTTTCAACTCTGTCGAACAATCAACATGTTTGCCCATTCATTAAATGAAATCAACTAAATATTTGCTTACCACTGCTACGCGCGACTAAATTGTAAACAAATATTTTCATACTTCAGACTTGGAAGTCTTGGCCGCTTGAATTCGAGTCAAGAACAACGGTATAACTAGTCAAAACAACATATGGCTTGAGTGGTTCGTGTCTAGTGTGTGTGTTTTTTTTCTTGTCTATGCCGCCGAACAAATATCATATCATATATCATCAATACTCATCGATGAATATGCAACATTTTGACAAAAGGGCAATTCATAAAGAAAAAAAAACTACTCTACTCGAATGAAAAGGAATACTTTCACTAAAAATGTTCGCTTTTTCGGGAGGTTTTTTTATTTCCAGTGAACGCCCCGAAGACGAACAAACTAAGAAACGAACAAAAAAATAACATGTAAAAATGATGTGTGAAATGCCCATCAACCGACTGACAGATTTCCAATATTGTTGACAGACAAATGGTTGGGTCGCGCACGTGCAATGTGTTTAACTGCGTATCCATTGAATTTTAGCGGCTTGTCTTTTTTTTCTTACGCTCTCCTTTTTCGTAAATCGGAGAAAAAACCATACGCCGTTACAATCAACCGGAAAATGTCCATATCATGTGTTATACTGCGATGGTCTGTTTTGAATACCGCCTGGAAAAGTACACCCGTCCGACGACGGTGCTACCATTTCTCAAGTGAATACACGAGCATTTCTTGTTAGATTTTCGACTCATTTTCCCGACTGCTCACTTTCCGTGCGACAGCAGTGTCAATTGCATCGCATGAAAAATGGTGCATGTGGCACAAAATATGGAAAGCAAAACAAACATTGCACAATTTAGACGATTGAATGACCATTAAGTTGATTGCATGTTGTGTCTTCGACGACATCGGCCACGTCGGCGGCATTGCCATTTGTCAACGACATCGTTCGTTCGAAGAAACCGGCGGAGGAAATCGAAGCAGCAAACGGTCAGACAGATACGGAAAAAAGAATCCGAGAGAGAGAGCGAGAAGAAAAAAGTAACATGAAAAGTTTGTCTCTGCTCGAACAAGCATGTAAATTGTATTTATACTAAATATGATGGTGATTTGTTTTTTTTTTTTCTTTTTTTCGCTCTTTCATGTTGACTGAACATGAGCATCTGCTTCTGATGTGCAAATCGTCGCGCTTCGACGTCGCCAACTGCAATGCTACCGTTCTTCTTGGCGGAACGAATAATCTCATTTGGAATAACAAATAATCAAACCGACTGAAAATTCGATTCTTAATTCTTTAGGGGCATTATTTCCATTTAAACTGTTAGCTTTGCGGTTTCGATGCGCGCAAACAAATCAATATTTCAAACCGAAAAAAAGATATGGAGAAAAGACCGTTGGTAAAAGCCATCACAATTTCGATTTTTCATTGGATTCGAGTTGTGTATATGCTAAAACGGAACCCTGATACTTTGTTAATTTGGCGGATAATCAAATATTTTCCCGATTTTCGGCCCTCATTTATAACATTTGATTGGGATAGTTTCCGTGAGATGAAACATCATTTATTTGTTACGAAATTGTATTAAATTTCATTGAATGAACGAATATTCCAGATGCACTTCATATATCTATTAAATAGAGCCTATTTTCACCACGTTCTGAATAGACACTGGCACACGTCGAATCATTTAAATTTTTATCCTTTTTTCATCCCTGTCATCCACAATAATACTTCATTCAATTCGAGTAGCTCGGGAGTCAATTTATCATTTTGATTTAAGGGTCGATTGAAATCCGTTCGTGCATTAAATATCAAATGCAAAAATTCCATCGTGAATAAAATGATTAAAATATGAATTGGCATTGAAACATCAGGCTCAAATGGTATTCACACCCGCGCGTCACATTGAAAATGAAAAAGATTTAAATTTTCCACATGATGTTCTGAGTGTGGCATAGAAATGCTGTGAATGCTTACAAACAGGCCGCCCAAAAAAGATGAATACACGAAGCAGACAAAAAAATAGCATAAAAACGGAACAAGACGAGACACACGGATCTACGAATGAAGGGAGAAAAGATGGAAGCAAGATGAGATCAACAAAACGAGAGATGAACCAAAAAATTGCACCTTGCCTATGATCCCAACTGCTTGTTTGTTGTTTTTACGACGATTGTGTCGTTGATCAAATATAGAGCACGCACAAGATCTTCCGAAAAAAAAAGTGCTAATGTGTGTATTTATTGAAAATCTGTTCATATTTGATAAATGCACACTTTTCACGTTGCCCTTTTTTACACTCACACTCACACAGACGCCCTACGATTGGATGCTCTCTATAAAATATGATGAACATGGTGTTTTTCAGTTTTATGTTCTCTCTTCCTATTTCTTGAGTTTTTTTCGGTTTGAAAAGACAAGAATATCGTGTTTTATACCTATGAACTCATTTCGGTTTTGGTGACGATCGTTATAGCCTGCGCACAAGATATAAACTCGGTACCGTAATATGACACTTCATTTTTACTCGGCTCAGTTTGGCTTGTGCTAGAAATGCTCGACTCGAATGGAAAAAAGAGGACTCGAGCCGGCAGCCGACGGATTTCATTTTAATATATGTTGTAAATGTGACAATTGCTTGTCAAATAAAATCCATGGAGAGTGCATTTAACAAATGCTCGAATGTTTCCTCGTTTTTATGAGTTAGTTTCTTGAGTGCAGCCGTGACGTGTTGAAAAACAGATCGAACGATTGTTATCATTTTAGAAGAAAAAAAGTAAATGAATTCAAATTGAAATCGACTCGTCGATAAATCCGATGATAAGAAATGGATACAGTTGCCCGTATTTGCTTGAATAGAAAGTAGCCGGTTCAATAACAGAATTAGAGCAGTTATCAAATATTTACACCATGATATCGATCAGCAGCAGCAATGACTCGGCTGAAAAGAGAAACTTTCTCCGTTTCTTTCAATGGGTGTAAATGCACATTGCACATGCCGTTATAAAAAACGGGTTTTTATTGATTTCAAATTGACTTGGATCGCTTAAGGGATTTTCGATCAGAGATAACATCAAATGTTCAAGTGTGTATTAAATGCGGTGTGGTTTGTATGTAGAACAAACCATTTGTTGTCCTTTCTGCATCGTTTGCCATGGTTTGTGCTATGGGCATTGTGTCGTGTATACCTTTCACATTTCACCCCTTTCTTCCGTGTGCAAGTGAAATGGTGGTCGTTTGTCAACCTTTTTTTAAATTTTAATTGATGCAGCAGCAGTATTTACATTTTATTCAGATTTGAAAATTTCGAACGGAAAGACGGTTATTATTGAGGGTTTTGGCATGCGTTCAATTTTCGATTCCGTGTGCATGTGGTGTATCTTCAAATTGTTTCAACGTAAAATGAAAATGTGATGTGTCGCATGGAGTGAACGAAAACTACAAAGAGTAATCATTTGTTATCGAAATTTATGACCTGCTGAATTGTTGGCTGGAAGCAATGTGCAGCCAACCAAATTTCTTAACCATACACCCAAAATAAATTGTGACCGGATTTTTTCGTTGTCGGCTGCAGATATTGTTAACAATTCAGGTACAATCCGTACAATTGTCACGATAATAACAACGAAATGTGCACATTTAAATAACAAAAATGAAACATCAAGGATTTTCTTTCGTTCATTCTTTTTTTCCTCTTTTCGTCGGTTTTTGTGGTAAATGTAAATTATTTCGAACATTGCTGTTAACAACTATTTCGAAAAGAACAAAAAAAAGACTATAACATAGAAGTAGACCGACAAAAGGAAGAACGAGAACGGATTGAAATTTTGACAATGGAAGGAGATTTTCGTATTGTGCTCGTTTGGAAAAAAATGAACGGTAACAGTTGTTAGGAAGGCGAATGGAAAAAACTAGAATAAAACAAATTCCCTTTTGACACGCACTACTCCTACAACTTCCTACTACTCACGATTCCGTTGTGATTTTTAATGCACTTGAAGCGTCCGAATCCAGACGTCGGTTTATGGATTTTCCATTTGGTAACAGGACTAAAGTTCAATAAAACCAAATGCGATGACACGAAAAGGAAACCAAATTGCTTCCACAACAATTGAACAATACATTTCTATAAATCTTTTTGTGATAAAGAAGAAAGCAGAGACATCGCGACAAGAATCCCTCTGGCTGCCTCGGAAATGATTCATTGGTTCAAGGGCCAAGAATTGTTCATTCGACTATTCGCATATTCGATACGATCGTTTCGAAATTGAATCAATTTTTCAAGTACAAGTAGCTATCATCTACCATTCCCATCGTACATGGCGCAATATCGTCGGATGCATTGTTCGATTGTGTGAATAAGTTCATAAAATTTATCATGTTTTTGTGTGGGACGATAATGTTCAGCGAGATAAGAATCGCACACCATTTTCACGAGTATGTACTTGTCGACAATAAAACAAACACGTCTGCTGACTGCTGTTGAGCAGTCGTCGTTCTTTTCTGCCTTGTTCAAGAACATATTTTGTCACAGCGTGCACATTGACTCGCCACTGGCTGCAAAATCGAAATAGAAATGGCTCTCTGTGTGTGTGTGTTTTGGCAAGCGAACCAATACCACATAATTTATGGAAATGGATGCATTTCATTCTGGTGTGCAAAAATGAGCTAATGAAAAAAGAGGCGTCTTACATAAAATTGATATTTTGCACATTGGAAAATTATTAAGCCGTAAATTGTGCACACTCGGAATTGAATTTGTAAAACATTTCTCGACACAAGAATGCCATAACTTTTCTCTTGCTCCGATGTGCACAATGCAAAACAATAAAGTACATTAAATCGATGCAGAGCGATACACGGAGAGAAAAACATAATAAATATATTTGAATGATCTATTGAAAGTTGTTCGAATGGATTGCAATTAATCTTTCGTAGTTCAATGCAATTAAGCATGGCATCGAATCCTTTGATCTTTGTGTTTTTTTTTCGTTCATTCATTCATTCCGTGTTTACCACAAAGACACAAAAGTGATCGCTTTAACATAATGCGACAATAAATTAAACGAATGAATTATTGAAAAATTCTCCCATGACATAAACAGAGGAGTTGGTACCGGTGCGGCCGTTGTCGTTGCTGTAAAGTGTATTTCAATCTGTTTGACTCGGTGCGTCTTTTTCCCCTCCTCTTGTTTGTAATTGTTTCGGTTTGTAATTCAATTTTAATGAGCGAAATGCATTCACATATACAGCTGAAAAAATGCCGAGTTCACCACAACAAACGCGTCCGATATTTTCGTGCATTCAAATCAATTTAATAACAATTTTCAGTGTTGAAGCATTTTCCGATGATGTTCATCATAAAAATAGCAGAGCGCAAAGACAACGCACGGCATATAAATCAATCGGATGATGCCGCCATCGTCATTCTTTGTATTTTCCAGCCATTCGGTCGAATCATCATCATTCGGGTCGATATTTTGTGTTCCCTCTTTCATCTCATCACGAACGATTTTTGTGTGTGTTTGTGTGACACGGAATCGAACATTCCGACGAACGCAACAAATAAAACGGATTTGTATGGCAATGAAATCGGGTTTGGTAAGCGACACAATGAACGCCAATACACAATGGAAATAACACCAAACATTTTAAGTAAATCGTCACACCGTTTTATTAGTTGTATTTTCCTCCTTTGCCCTCGCATCGCATTCTTGTCGCAACCGCACAACCGACCGAAGAAAAAAAGAGTAACAACACAACGTGTACATCGAAACGCAGCTCAGATGCAAACAACACCAAAACAGAAAACACATAAACGAAGTAAATGCGTTACGTAATATTCAATTAGAATTTTTACCAGAGATGAATAGAAAATAATCTCATAATTGATGATCATGTACGAGCGCACACCAGCAAATAAACAAACAAACAAACACTAACTCGTTCACTTCGGCCCCGATGCTCTGTAGCTTCGATGAACAGAACAAATCAGTTTTTTCGGCTCTTTTTCCTTACGATCGTATGAATTAGGCATTTTCTCTCTCTCACTCTCTCTCTCCCTCTCTCTCTCTCTCTCTTCATTTAAGCCAATTGTACGATGGATGTGCGTTGTGCGTTGTGCGCAGCATTGACGAACTGACGGTTGTTGTGTTTTTTTTTTGTTTTCTTGCCTAATCTGTTCATTCAGTTAAAGTGATTGTTTTTGGTATGATGCGTAAATGGAGCTTCTTGAAATGGTCGGTATTTCGTCGGTCAAAACGCTTTAAGGCTTACACACACGAATTAAGTGTAATTGATTTTATTATTGTTGTTTTTGTTTGACTCTCTTTGTATCGGCTCAAGTCTTTACATCTTCTGCTGCTGCTTCTTCATCATTTTCTTCCTCTTTTGTCCATTGCACTCGGTTTTCGGTGATTTACTTTAATTTATTCGTGCTCGACGAACAAAAACAATATGCTCCATTGATACATACGTGATTCAATTCGACCAGAGAATCGCTGACTCATTTCAACGGTGTTTTCTGTTTTTTTCAAATGTCATTTATTTATTCATTGATTCCAAAGCAATGTGTTTTCTCTTTCGGTCGAGCTTGAAATCTTATTAATTATTATGCAATTTCAACCAAAATTTATGCATCATACCGATCGCTTGCAGACGATCCATGTAAACAAAACCGAACGCAAAAAGAGAGATTGAGAATGAAAAAAATTGGCTTGCAAATGGCCACAAACGATGAACGAAGCGCTTAGCCAATAATGCCAATAATCATAAACATAATGAGATCTGCTTCACAAAAGATTGTACGTGCGCGCATTGGAACATGCACACAGTTCCCACTGGATGCTGTATTTGGTTCGGTTCGGCGTCTATGCAAATCATAAGATTAATATTTATCGATCCGTTGTGTATCGAAGAGTAGTACCCCATGATGATGATGCACAACGAAGTGCAGCGAATGTAAATCATCGATTACACGTATTTGATGCCGATTATGGGCTGTTATGTATTTTTCAATCAAGCCACAAGTACAAAGAAGTGATACCGCTCTCTCTCTCTCTCTCTCTCTCTCTTCATCTCTCGTCGAATACTTCTCTCTGCTTTTTTTCATTAATCAATGAACCGTACAATGTTTCTCATTTATCTTTGTTTTTTGTTGATTGTGCCTTCAGTTTTCCGACAAATTTTCAACAGCTTCGACAATTCACAAATGAATTTTTGAGCCGTTGCTTTTTGGTTTTGTTTTGTTACTTTCCCACAAATGTTTTGTTTTTCTTGCATTCAAATCCCGGCAATTTTTCCCATCGTTTCAGTTGTACTGTTGTTGATGTTTCTCTTGTTGCAATTCGCAAATGCAAAGCCTTTGAAATGGATTGATTTATGCGTGTCTGCCGTCCCTTGTTTTACATGTCAGCCGCCGCAGAAATCTTCATTTAGACTTGCAACTCACTCGGACAAGGCGTTTCAGTTTCAATTTCAATGTACATATATTTCTCTCAAATTTTTTTTTGCTTCGCTCGTTAACAAGATCATATTCATAAGCGGATTTCAGACAATGCGCTGACTTGTTTCGTCGGGCGAAACATGTTTGAACGCGTTTCCAGATACCCATAATTCAAAAAACTAACCAGATGTGCCTTCGATATTTTGACACAAATGACTGATTTGACCCGAAATCCGCACATAAACACATTTCGCTTCGATTTGAGGACCGGATTCAATGGAAGACATGATCAAACATGACAGAACAACCCAGTTTTTTTTCATTACTTCTGACTTTTTTTTTGACGTCGTCGAACAATTTCGACCCTAACTTTGAAAGTTCATTAGCATCTTATTTTGGTAATAGTAGAAAAAAAACGACAAATTGCCTACGCGGAAACGAAAAAAAGCTGACTCGCTGTAATTAAAAGCAAAGGCGGTCCATGTGATTTCACAACGTTCCGCAATAGTTGCCGATCATGTTGCGAAATGATTTTTTTTTAAATTGAATGAAAAGTGAATTTTATGAATGAAACGAAAACGACAACGCGTATTCATTCAAATCGCTGTCGTCGTCGTCGTTGTTTCTCGTTTTGTCGCAATTCGGCATAGCACACATTTCATCCGTACCGGCTCTGTTGTCCCAGCGTATGTGTGTGTACGTTTGTCGACTGGATTTTCGCTTGTGAATCGAATGAACACACCTTAACGAGTTTATGGCACTCGATTATTTGCATGCCGAACGTCATTCGCAAATTCCATTGGAATATCATACGTCGTTAGCCGTTTCGCTGCTTGATGTATTCCTCAAATGTGTGGAACGTATAATTTAGTTAATAAGCAATACGCAACGGCACAACAGCCACATCGTATTTTATCTAATCAATTAATTCACAACGTTTTAAAATGTGAATGGAGTCAACGTGCATTAGTCATCGTTGTGGAATTAATGTGTGTGCACGCTCATTTACTTGCTGGACGTCAATCGTCAAACCGAATTGAATCAAGTAAAACTGTATGTTCGACTTTAGTTTATTCGTGTGCGCGAAGTTTCAATCTCGAATTAGCCGAGTGCACAAATACACTTGCCGGTGAATTTTTTTCATTCAGTGAATGCGCTTGATCTGGAGGAGAAAAAAAATGATTTTCAAGCAATTCGCAATCGCTTTCCTTATAAGTCAGCACCAAGTAATTGGCAACGGTAAATCATTATGTAATCTCATGAGAAAATAGCAAATATCTTGTGCCATACATCAATAATTTAACAACAAATCCATTTTGAGTAGACGATTGCAAGTCGCGTTTCTTTTTCTACTTCGTCTCTCAGCACATAGCTCCTGATATCTTAATTTGTAATGTAATGATGGATTTTTTGTGCTTCTCTCTCTGTCTGTGTCTCAGCACCAAAAAAGCAATGCTCGGAATATTTTCTAGGTGAATACATGAAATATTTCTTTATGGACTGGCTGATGCAGCATAGAATTATAGAGATTATGCCAAGAATGCCGTGGTTTATAATTAAACAAGACCGCCAAATTAATGGAAACAGTCATACGGTCTTTTAACTCCCGTTTATTTCTTTTTTTCTTCATCAACTGCTGATCGAATTTGCAGATTTGTTGATTGCATTATTTCATGCGCTGAATCCATTCTGGATTTATTAATTATGGCGAAAATTATAACCAAACAAAGTCTTTTTTTGTTTCTGCTCCGAAAGGGAATGTATATTCCAGAGGAGAAAAAAATAAACAAAATAAAAACCGAAAACAAATAAAACTATTCAAACAATTTCTTACGGGTAAAAGCGTTAAAATGCACATATTTTACGAATAACGAAAAAAGACCTTCTTTCGTATGCGTATCACGAAAGTGGGCATAAAATCGATTGAAAGCATAGAAAAAAAGAAAACATAGCGCGAACAGCCATCAGTTGAGGGAGTAACCACACAATTTCGAAACTAGAACTAGAACACCGCATAATTCACCGGACTAGAAAAAGATGTGAAGCATTGGCAAAGGTATATAACGAAAGCAAATGTGGCATGCAAATAAATTCATTTATTTATCCAGCGGTGAAAAATCATTATGATCAAAAGGTATGGTGCGTTTTGTAGCAAGAAAAAATAAAACGGATTGAAACACACCACAATCGCCCTGAACGATTCTTCAAGAAAGCAGAACCAGAAGAGAGAGAAAAACACTCATACGACTGAAAAATACAACAACAAAACGTTAATCGTAAACAATATGCTCATAAGCGATTATACAATAAACAATGCAAACGATAAAGAAGAGAACGAGGTCTGAAAAAAAACGCATGCAAGGGAAACAAAGCAAACGTGTTTGTTGCATGAATAGGTAAATGGAGGGTGGCTCAGCTACTCAGTCAATCCTTTTTCCGTTTTCGTGATTCACTTTTTCGTATGTGTTTCATTCGACTTGTCCTACGTGACCGTACGAGACTGAGCAACCCAAAGCGATAGTTAGGCTTTCGTCTTGTGTCTGCAAAATTTTCGTAATTTTTTTTCTTCACTTTTGCAAAGTGGGTTTTTTCTAATGTGATTGCATATTTTTGTAATTTAAAAGTTCCACTTATCACTGAATAGTCTCCGAAAATCGATCAACATCACGCACTGGTCGTACTTCAAGCGTAAATGGCTTTGAAGTGGGATAGTTTCATTGCAAAGAATGCCGCCGTTAATTTGAATGGGGATTTTGCATGAACCGACTCAGATAACATTAAAAAGATTAGGGAGAATTCAAAGAATTTATCCCAATGGATTCGGATCGAATAATCCAAAGGAAGAGAGAAAGAGAGATTCAGTCAGTTTCAAAGAGAGGAATGCACATTACGACAACCAAATTGAAATACCAAACAATCGCATAATTTATTCATGGCAAATTTAATTTCATTGCATTTTCTTAATGGCTCAATGGACATATTTTCTTGAATGAATAAATCGGATAATGCTTTGACAGATCACCTCGTAATGCTTCTATGGTTTTTGTGAGCGTGATCTTTGGCATTGGCTTTTCTTTTCTGCCTCACCATTGTCTGACTCACACGCAAATCCTAGTTTAAGTTTTCTTTCAGCAAAGCATATAGATCCCAAAAAGTTTGTTCGTGCTCGAAACAATCCCTTCTTGATAATCAAGGGTGAGGACACACAGTGCAATGCACGCACATTCACATTAACCATACAATGTTCACCGCACACACACATACACAAACGTCGTTTTATTGCAACACAGAAAAAAAAAGTGTATGGATTTTTTTCAATTGCACCATAAAAACGAATTACTTAACGACTTTACCGATTTGACTGATTATACAATCGAATCCCTTTAACATCACGCCGGCAAAACCCGAATGTCATAGCCACAATAAATCACGACGCTGAAATGTGAAGAAAGAGTGTAAAAAAAATTCCATGGAAAAAAATACGTTTATCAAAGGCGAAAAAAAATACCCGCAAACGAAAATTTTCGGTTTTACGTCAAAACAAAAGCTGAACCGACGTTTGCATGCAAATGGAATGAGAACAGAAAAAAAATGTCAGTGATGTTGTTATGAAATGTACTCCAGCAGAAATGAAAACGAAAAAGAATTAGAAGCCGAAAACCACAAACTGATTGAATTACTCAGATTATTATTGCTGGTGGCTGATTTATATTGTTACTTATATGCCATTGCTTGAAATCCGTCTGCACGCACATGGATTCCATATTCCAAGGCTCACTTCGTCGGAAAAGTCACCTTATTTCAAGTTGGATTGTATCGGCGGTCTTTCGCGCGCTTAAAATCGCGAATTTGCATCAACAAAATTTTAAGAAAGGAAATAAATGCCTTTAAAAATTCCCTGAAATATGAATTCGATTAAAGTTCAAACTCATTCATTCCCACGCATTCGTTTCAGCTAATTTTCATATAAATGAAATAATAACCAATCATTATTTCTGGTGGTGCCGTACTATTTGTATAGAAAAGTTCAAGTAAATTTTAAATAAAAATCATTATTTTGGAATTTTGCTAGAACCATCGAGTTTTGATTATGTAAGTTCGGAAAGTGGAATTCGTCGACCGTAATTTCTTTTGTTCCAATTCAAAAGCAAGGAATTTAAGTTAAACCTGTACGAAATTAGTTCTCTTCAAGTCTAAATATATTTTGTACATTTCAAAGCGCTGATAAGATCTTGAAATAACTCCATTTTTTCTCTCGTCTCAATGATCGTTTTCTTCCTCTAAATTTTCTAAGCGACAAAATCTTTCCATTCCATTCCGATACACACACACGTGCGATAGCGAGTACATTAAGTAAAGAATTGTAATTGTTATGATTGTTTCGAGAGAGTGTTTCGTGACAAATGTTTATTTTTGAGCACCACTGTTTTTTATTTCTTGCCTCCACAAGAACAAAACGTTGATTTATTTGTTTCAAATGTAACCAAATAAATACCTGTTTTATGAACACGAAACGGAATTTACATTAATTTCTTTCTGGCTTGGCTGCTTGTGCCGAGTTTAAAAAGTTTCAAATGAATTTGGAAGCGAATGGGCACATTTAAAATAATTGCTCACTTTTTTTCTCTCTTTGCTTTCGTTGTGCACGAAGCAAACGGTTAATTAATGTTGCTGCCCTTTTTGTGAGTGCATTAAAAGAAAAGTGTTTTAGTTTTTCTCCCGCACTGTTGTTTGCGCTGAGCTGCGCAAAACTATTGCATATATGTATAATGCTCGGTGGCTTGTGCACGATGCATATAGCATTACACATCAAATCAATTATGTCATTTCTTTTTGTCGAGCAAGTTACGCTTAAGTGACTTTCATTACTTCCATCTATAAAAATTTGACATGTTTTCGATATGGTTTTGGGTAAATAATATCACCATTTCAAGATCGAGAGGGAGAGAAAAAGCGATTCGTCAGCCAACGAACAATGATTATGTAATTTCGTTTAAGTGTTCTCGCACGCTAGTTGCATAATTATATATCTAGTTTCTTAAATGAAGAACATTTTCTAATTTCCCTTTAAAACATTGAAATTGGATGATTCGGCCGGTAAGTAGTGAGATAGAGTGATTTTCGTGTCAACCGAACGGTCATCCGGTTCATGATTTTAAATTTTTTCCATTTTGATGATGATGAAACGCTGATAACTTTTTCTTTCAAATGTTCGCCCCGGTCAATGTTCTTGAAACGACACTTGCTCCCAAAAACTAACCACTTTGCTTGCGACATTCAACCACCCAGGAAGAAGTCACACTTAGTGTCAATCTTAACTGTATAAGGGTTGACTATAAAGGTTACTTATAGCCCACACTATTATGCAAGTTTTCGAACCGAAAAACCATCAATAATGAACAGAATATTGTTGGAATTGTATTTCACAAGTAGTAAAAATCAACAAAAAATGCAACAACAACAAAATGATATGATACTATCACTCTGGTGCTTCGATGTTGCGCAATATTTCATTCATTAGTATCTCGGTTCTTGGCTGCAAATGGGTGTTATTGTCAAAATGCATATGCACTTCTTTTATGAAATTTTCAACCCCGTCTCATTCGAAAAAAATATGAACGAATTTCAGAAGGAAAAAAAAGCTGCGCTCACAATTTATGGCACATTTAAAAAGTCCAGTAAATTTATTTGCTTCTTAATAAATGGCAATGGACGGAATGGTCGTCGCACATATTCGATAGTATATGTTGTGTTTGTGTGGATGGTGCATTTTATTTGCTTGGTCGCACACATAATTCTTTTTCGGTCGTCGTTGGACGATGTATGCGTAGCAACGATGGCACCATACAAGTCATTGGCAAATACAACGAACAGAAAAACCATCAGCATTAACAACAGCAACAACGAAAAAACCCAAATAGAATAAGAAACAGTGGTAATGAAAGAGTTGCTAGTCACATTGTTATCGTGTGTGCCATCGTCGAATATGTACGTATTATAAGCACTTAATCAACAATTCCAAAGATGAAACGCTCAAACAATTGCGCTTTTTTTTCTCTCTTTCAAACTATATCTCGTTTGATTTTGCGGCTCAAGTTTCAACAGACGCAACGCCGATGACTCTTTTTCTGCTCTTACACACAACTCATTCAAACAAGACGCTGTGTCGTCGTCGTCGTCGTTTCGTTTAATTCCATTCGGTCGATGTTTTATCTGTGGCTAAAATAAATGCAATTCATCTTGTATTTTTGTTCCGGGGAGAGCGAGTAAGAAAGAGAGACAGAGACAGAGAGAGAAAAAAGAAATATGCGATCTCCAAGTTTTAGTTCCGTTCACTCCTAGAATGAATGCGTCACATTTATTTATACACAAACGAACATTTCTATCGTTGTAATATTTTATACACGATGTCAGACAACGTACGCGAATCTTGCAGATGGAGAGAGCGAGAGAGAGAGAGAGAAGCAAAACGTTCTATGCACTTGCTCTGTAGTTCTGTGTGTGAATTCCATTCGACGATGATTCTTTCATGCTCAGTTTATGTATTGAAATTTATTGCTGAGAAAATGGACGCAGCCATAAAATCACATTCACAACCGACTGCCCTCCCGAAAAAAAAACGCTTAGATTTATACATTCAAAGCTAATAAGATTATCATTTGAAAGCAATTAAATCTATTTTTAGATATCTATTCATTTCGTTGAAAAATGGCTGTTTTATAACTGCTTACCAATGAAATCGGGCACCAAGCCATTCG
>NW_022595244.1:332302-343904 GCF_009176505.1 Sitodiplosis mosellana
ATGTACTGTTCATTCTAATGGACCAAAACGATTGTGTTGTCGAACATATTTCCGTCAAAAATCTAATAAACCAAATCGAAGCCGTAACCACTTTCCCGGCGATTCGCCCATTCATATTTTGATCGTAATTTATGGACTGCGATAAAGTGCATCGCGAAGGTCCTGCATCTAAGCGTCTGACAGCTCACTTCCAGCGCTACGAGACAAGTTTCAAAAGTTGTGACACAGACCGTTCAATGTATTATTGAATCTTTTTTATATTTGTTAATAAAGTAGACAAAAAAAATAACAATGTCACGAATGTGCAAAATTGATTTTTGTGAGAGCGTAGCACGTGATAAACATCAATTTCATAAGTAAAAAATGTTTCTTTCATTACGGAACATTGTTGATACGTTCAATTTGTTGCGTTCATGAGTGCGTCTAACGACGTAAAGAATTGAAATGAACTTCACTGAATGCGTTCATCGCAAATTCGTGTTTTACTTTGTTTTGTTAGTGTGGTGCAGGGGCTGTGGTGCATCGTCAAAATTAACATGCTCAATCGGAGTACTCAATCAAATTGAAGTGGATGCATTGTTGAAATCGACATCGAAGAGAAGCGAGAACAAGGCTGTTGTTTGCCAAACAAGCTGAGAAAATTGCAATATATTCTTTTTTGTGTATGTGTGCATATGTTCATGGTACACAGGCTGTTTATGGTACGTGCTATTGCACACGTTGATCGGCTCATGTATGCACCACATGTGCCTTTTCTTCATGATGTCACATTATTCCCGCTTCCGACTGTATTCATGTGCTAATCACAATCAATATCGATTACGCGTTCAAGCCACTCAAAGCGTGTGTTCGTCCAAATGAAATTATAAAGATACGGTTAAATAGTTGTGGTTCAAAAAGGGCGCTGCGCACACAATTGATGATTTTGCGAATGGAAGCATCGGATAATGGTCATAATCAGATTTTATTCGAATCCAACGAATGAAGGGTGGACATTTACCATTGTAAACCCAGAAAAAAAATGTTCCAAACAAAATTATTTGCAAATCAACGATTTTCAGAATGGCCTTTTCAGCTAAAATCCTTCGTCACGAACGTTCTACTTTGTTATTGAAATTGCGAAAGAAGGCGTGAAATGAAATTGGCGTTCGTTTTTTCTCTTTCACCGTTTTAATGGAATTCATGGCACGGAAAAGTCTTTGGATCATAATCGAAAAAAAGAAAAATAACACGAATGTCATTCCCAGTTTATAGACCAGAATGCTTGTACTTTTGGAGTAAAAATAACCAGTTGCAATGACTGCAATTGCCGGTTGAGTTGTTAAAACTGTGATGGCAGTTTTATAAAGCATGTCGATTGCAATCGTCTTCGGTGGTGGCCGTGCTGTTTTATTTTAATTGTTTCATCAACACATCAAAATTTTAAAAGAAAACGGGAGAAAGAAAAGAGCGCACACAGACGAAACAAAAATACCAGGCATCAAAAGCGAATATGTGTGAAGTCATGCTGTTATACATATCGCGCGCCTTTGTGCAGTGTGTGTATTTTTTATGGCCCGCTTCTATGATTCGATGAGTTTTGTGCTGATACATGTTTGCGTGTATGAGTTTGTGTTGTGCCTGATCATCAACCACCCGCATCGTATTACCATTTTTCAAGTGGTTGCGGATTGATGTTTTATTTATATATTGTAACATCGTAATGCATTCACAGTACACCGTGCGTATGTATAACATTGTTGATAGTAGGTGTTCTCTCTCTCTCTGGATATTTCTCCACTAACGCTTGACACGTGCATTGGGCCATGCCTCAAATCTTCGCTTCACATCGAACTCATGGCGACAATATCCGAAAATAATATTATGCTCAAGCATACTTTGCTCAATTATTTATGTGATTGCCGTTAAGCAAACAATGCTCCTTCTCTCCGGCATTATTTATACAAGCAATTTACTCGGAGGGCAACATCACACCAAACCTATTGCAATTTCCAAGCAATTTCCTTTCCTCGAGCATGTATGCATGGGGAGTGTGTGTGTGTGTGTGCTTGTACTCAAAATTGTTATTACATGCATTAAATTTACTCTTGACATTACTGTAGTGGCGGGAAAGGAAATTTTTCTGCGCAAATAAAATGGCATAGCCGGGCAAAAATTGTGTCCTTGATTCGATGTTTGCATATTGGCAGAGTGAAAATCGTCCGTTATGAGCACACACACACACAATGATTTATTCGGAATGAGGTTTTTGGCGTTCAATTATGCTTGAAATTTTAATTTTTCCACCTTTTCAAGTAGATCGGCCGAGCTATGACCATGGACTTAAAATGGAACTCCAGAACCATGTCCTACACGCTAACGCGCGATCCATAGTTTTTCACCTTTTTTCGGCTGTTCGATTTGCATTTTATTTGTGTCTGTGCAGTAGATGTGTATAATGGTAAAAATGATGCAATTATAAATCAACTCGTTTTCGACCTCATCAACTGAGCCATCATCGCATCACACATACACACACGCCGAATTCGCATTGATTTCGTATTCATTTATTCAAATTTGGCTGCCTTTCCATTTTCTCTAAATAAACGCGCAAACCTATTTTCGATGTTGATGATTCGGCTCAAGAATTCTTTTTTCTATCTTGAGGCACAAAACGATTATGCAGTATATACCAAGGTATATTTAACTATCGTTTTCGTGGTGATTGACCCCTTTCTCTCTCCCTCTCTCTCTTTCTCTCTATCCATCAAGTGCTGTGGCATTCTGCGTGCATAGGCCATTGCTACCGTTGCTTTGATCACAAACGCATATACCACTCGATGAATACGAAAATTATCATAATTATATTAATAATATCGCTTATGGGCTATATCAATAAACATATTCCGACATATCACGATTTTCTCTTTCGCTGACCATTCCATTCAATTTGCCACAATTTTTTTTTTCATTTTCTTAGAAAATTTGAAGCGAATTAAAAAACCATTGGCCAATTCTTTTTGTTGCTTTAGTACATTGTGGCCTTTGTACACACTATCGTACCAATTTACTGCGACAAAAGGTAACGGACATTAAATTACATCAAAGAAAGTGGTATCGTTACATTCTAAACGGCACACACTGCAATTCCGCTTCACACACACACAAAAAAATGCGAACAAGTGTTAATATTTTAAATTGTTCCTAGTTAATTTATGTCGAGTGTTGGTCAAAGTAAAAGAAGATTATTTGCATTTTATTGCAATTTTCCTTTCATAATTTGCTGCATTTTTCGCCGTGTCAGAACAAGAGAGATGGTTATGTATTGGAAAATTAGGCAACACTTAAAAAATATGCAAATGAACGAGAAAAAAACGACGATGATGAAGAAGAATTAGAACAGAAACTGCACGCAAAATGAAATCGCATATTAGCATTAATGAAAAACAAATTATTTTATCGTTTTCAGTGTGTTTTCACATTCTGCTCGCAAACACACACACACACACACACACACACACACAAATGATGGGCTCATTTTTGTGCGACAGACAAAACAGCAACAACAGTAAAAACATGAAGAAATGCACGAAATCATCGCGTAACATTGAATATCGTGTTGTAAAAGCAATAACAATTAAAGTATAGATTAAAGTGATTATTGAAGGTGATTAACCGCAATGGAAACAGCGGCCAAGTATCTTCAGCGAATATAAATTCATTTCAATTAGAATAGATTGAATCTGCAGTGACGTCACAATGGTGCACTTTGGAAACGCATTCCTAGCGCGCACACACACACAGGGCAGAATAAAGAACGAGTACTCACTATCTCGCTCGTTCGCACAGCCGAATCCATATGAAGGGAACAAACGGGTTTTTGCAAAAAAGAATGAAGAATATATTTGTTGAATTGCATAATAGTTTTTTTTACATTCGAAATGAAGGCCAATATGCAAAAAAAGTCAACAACTATGCCTGACCTCATGAATTGTAAATTTAACTCGGTTCGTGCAGTCGAAAAACATGTACTTGTCTTCTTTTTGTTCACTTGTATGTGTGTGTTTGTGTGATTTTTTTTGTCGTTTGTTTCGTTGCTATTTTGTTTTCGTGGTGAAATGATCAAATACCAGAGACGTTTTAGTTGGCTGCATCAAGGGAATGACACCCTTGGCTAGTTGCCATTCGCGAGGGTTGCAATATGTTTGTTATTGACAATAACTTCTAATCCGTTTGATGGCATCAAATTCATCGAAACAATGTGTAATTGTGTATTCTGTGTAATATGCTTCCAGTGGTCTGACTAGTCTGAAAAATATGTGACACTTAACTCGATAGGAAAAAAATCCCCACAATAAATTAGATTGTTATTTGTATTGACTGCTGCTCACGAGAGCACACATGAATTGACCGAACGTTTCACGTCTCACTATGCGATAAACGAGGGGAATGCACGCCATAAAGTGCACAATGTAAATAATATTGCCGCCTGTTTGTGACAAGTCCAATCTCTTTCAATTCGATTTAGTACTTGTGTTTATTGAACATCAAACATTTTGTATGGTTTCTGGTTATTCGTTGAATATTCGAAATTTCATGCCTCGAATCAAAACGATCGTATTTTTTGGAATAGATAAAAAAAGAGCTCCGTTTTTATAGATTTTGTCAAGAAAACAACGTCTTAATTTTTCTCCATTTACAGAAGCCTGTTCGAGTAGATCAACGCCAAGACCAAGGCCACCAACACCAGCGCCTCGACCAAACATCACCTTTCCAACATATAAATGCCCACCCGCGTACGCGGCATACTACTGTCTCAACGAAGCGAGATGCTTTACCGTAAAAATTGGCGATTCGCTGCTATACAATTGCGAGTAAGTCCAAATATACCCATTGGATTGTTTTCTCCTCACTCTTTTTTTTTGGAAACCTTATGGCACACACTAAATGTATCGCTTAAATTTTCAGATGCACTGACGGTTACATGGGTTCCCGTTGTGAATACAAAGATCTAGACGGCTCCTATTTGCGTAAGTATTCCACTGCTAATTGCTAACAATGAAAAAATGACAAAATTTCTTTTGCACAATTGACTAATAATTGTTCATGACTATTATTTCATACAGCGACACGTCGTCTGGCCATGCTGCAAACGGCGAGCATAGCGAGTGGTGCGTTTTTGGCACTATTCCTGGTGTTAGTATTATGTCTAGTCTTTTATGTGCGGTGGAATCAACAGCAAAAGCGAGATCGCTGCAACGGTGTGCACGAAGAGAACGGTTTCGATACGGTTGACGGTTTGCATACGGTACGAACAGCGTTGCCAGAACTGAGGCCATTCGGACCGCATCATCAACGGTTCATACCAATGTCACAAGCGTACAACAATAATAATCGATAAGTGCCTGAGGTTCGAATGCGTCCCCAAAAACGATGGGAACAATAATTTCGTCCAAATTTCGTGTGGCATTCCATCGGTGTTGTAAACAGTGTCCATTTTGCGTTGTGCTACAGAGAAATCCACAGCAATATCATCATATCAACACACTGAACAACTTCGCAAGCACTGAGTCCCAACAACCAACACATTATAATTATGAATCTTTTTTTTTGCTGGATAAATTAATAATTAAGCCAGCGCGCAAAGTTTCAATTGTGCGCACGTTTCTTTCGATAAAAAGGAATTTTCTATGATTGGTATCAACACAAACACACGCCGAAACGATACCAATCAAACCATAATTTTTTTTTTCGTTGATTACTTCAATCGCAAGTAAAAGACTAACTTATGTTTATAATCCCAAAAACTAATTTAACTAAAAAAGAAATCTTAAAGCCAACAAACGCTATTTGCCTTTTCTGTACATAATATTGATTATTATTATTATAAATACTATACAAAAAATGATATATAATACGATATATATATATATAAATAGAAGCATCACGTAGAATTTAGAATGAACATATAGAATGAGTGTTGAGCGCGTGTTATAGATAAGAGAGAAAGAACAAGAGTGTATAAAGTTTTACATTGCGCAAAAGCCAAATAATTGTACCGAAATGAAGAAACAAAAATGAATCTGACATGGAATAATTTTGTTCAGTGATTTGTTCGTAGTGTTTTTTTCCTTTTGTTGTCAATATGCAAAAAAGTAAAATGGATCATATGTAAATATTCAGAGGAGACGCATAATGTCAATAGATAAAAACAAAAATCCACCAGCGATGATTGAACGAGAAACATCAATCGAAGTCTTTTCTTTCGAATCTACCGGTGAATAATTCTTTTGCTATTTGAAAGCATAATGGTGATTGTCTAATCGCGAACAAAATACAATTGCAAGATGCGATATTTAAAATTTTTCTTCTTCTCATTCAGTGCAATTGAATTGCATCTCAATTTAATGAAGAAAAGAATCTTCATTGCCATGAATTGGCCAAATTAAAATTTTTCATTTTTGAAAATTCTTCTTCATTTTTTTCCTTCTTAAAAAATCGCATTCAATGAATGGATTAAATAAAAAAAAACTTCGACTTGAATTTACAACGACATCACCTGATTAAATATTAATCACTTCACTCAAAACATCACATTTATTATTTAATTGTCATTTTTCTATTCCTTTACTTTTTTTTCTTTAGTTATTTCTTAAAAATTGTTTCGATTGCTTTTTTCTCGTACAAAATTTAAAAAAAAAAACCAATAAAACTAACGTAATAGAGAGCTGGCTCTAAATATTTCATAATTCAAATGATGTAATCTGGATTGTTAATACACATTTCAATAATTTACATTTCCGTTTTTTATTTCTGTTTCTTTCCGAAATCATGTTCTGCGTTTTCATTTGAAACAAAACCCGAGAAAAAATGTCAACATTTCAACGTTGAAGTCTTGAGATGTTGACTGTAACCGAATAAAAAAGTGTTTTTTTATAAATATTTTCGCCACAAATAAAAAAAAGAGAATATTACAAAATAGACGCAATAAATCAATTAAGAAAAGAGTGCCCTCACCCATTATCTCAAAATAAAACGCTCGATTGAGACATGTATTTGCATATTTAGCCAAAGATAACAAATAATTTACATACGTATCACAGAAAAGTAAAGCCGACTTGAAAAAAACAAAAACAAAATAAAATACACACAAAAGCCACAAAAATGAAGAAGAAAAAACGTACTGAAGCAGACCAACCGAGCCACTCGTCGTAGCAAACAAATTTAAAGAGAAAAAATAGACATGATAAGATTGCCATTGCAGAACGTAATCAAATTAATACAGGTGAATACTTGTACACAATACAATATGCACATTGAAATAAATAATAGCCAGGGTGTCAATTCAAACTGAGAGCAATAAACAATCGAATTAAGATTCCATAGATAATGAAGATCTCTGATGCATGTTTATCTCCTATTTTCCAAGGGAGATAAATTGAATGTGTCCGATTTTAATTTTCAATTTAATCACAATCCAAGTACCCATTTAAATCTACAAAATTTACATGTGTTTGACGAATGCCCTACAAAAAAAAACGTTGGCAGAATCTGAACAATCCTGAGGCATCAGTTCTACATGGTTTCGAGTGTTCTTCCAAATGACAAAACAGATCATTTTAAAATGTCATTGAAGCAAGTTTGCCGGGATTCTTTATCATTTTTTTCTGCGATTATTTCAAGAAATATGATTTTTTTCCCCTTCGAATTCAATCAATTGGAATGAGGGAATTTTATCCAACTACATCAATCACAGCAATGACGTCCCTTTTATTTTGTGTTTTAACCACAACTCCGACAACTACTGAACAAATCAATGGTATTTTATTAGGTTGTAAAATTCATGTAGAAATTTATTGCTTATTGACTGCGTGAATGGTGACCGGACTTGACAAGAAAACCAAACACTACTATATCTGCTGAAAATGAAAAAAAAACATCACAATAATGGAAAACTCTTATTTCAACAATATAAATAAAAACTTAGAGAAAGAAATGCAATGAATTGAATCGTCTGATCGAATGTATATTCAACCTCATTCTTAAACCAACTAATGGATTGAAATACGAAAAGAGGAACTTTCCATTTTAAAAAATATGTGCATGCTATGGATACTGTTGAAAGTATTTGATTTTCCCTACCGAACATAAAAGGATGTTCTTCGTTGCCTGATCTGCTTGGTTCAAGCCTGAAAAAAGAAAATCTATGGAGATAAGATAATGACAATGAAAATACATAGTAAACATTAAGGAAGCAAAAAACGTAAACTATTTAGAATAGCTATTGAACTATAATAAAAATTAATGCTGTTATTTATTTATTAATAAATTAAAGGAAAATGAGAAAGAATAATGATAATAAAAACCACATTTTTTAAGAGACGAAAAAAAAACTAAGCAAAAACTGTCTTTTACTACTCATTTTTATTTCTGGATTAATGGATAAGTTTTTTTTAGCTAATCAATTATTTAGATTCAGTGCTGACATGATTGGATGATCATGTATGTGGAAAATGGTATGTGATGGGAATGGGAACAGATGCAACATGTTACTTGAAGTGCAGCAAATGGAGACGCCGTATCGTTGTTAAAAAAGCTATTCAGCAAGTCGAATTCTTTGCACTCAAGGAAAAATAGCCGTCTCCATCTTGAAGAATATATCAATGTTATGTGGCTTTAGCTGAAGACTTCCATGCGCTGAATGGAAGTTTTATGGGCTGTATTGGCTCTGCATTTTTGATTTAATGAAATGTTCAACAAAACCTGGTTCTAAATAATGATATTTTCGACTTTATTCATAACGGTTATATGCTGTAAGTTATATAGCAGTTGGCCGATATTCTTCTCGAATTTAATGAAAAGCAAAGTGTACGTGGCTTATATTATTCAGAATTCCATGTGGAAATGGTTCTTAATGCTTTGAAATGTGAATTCGATTTATGATTTGACCATGTCAATTTTACCTTGTCAATTTTCTCCAGCCAAGTATGTTTACCGTCTATTGAAAAATTCATTTGGCTTTGAAAAAGACCCTGGCGAATGAAATGCTCGTACGAAACATCATCATCAAGGCCTACATATTTCTATTGATCGAAAGTGCTTACGATTGCACAACTTCAATCAGATTGTGGTTATACTCAGGGCTATACAATACGAATGATATAACGGAGAGCAAAATTTCTAATCAAATGATCGTCATCTCTCTTTATTGCGTTAAGATCCTCGCAAGTATTATCGGAGATAAAAGAAAATATTCGGCCATAAGAATGAGTACGATTTCGTGTTGAATTGTTGATCATGAAAATTCTGGGTTGATACGTGGACATAAAATCCACCAATAACAATGATTTGTCCAACATTTTGATGTATAAAACCAATCTATGTACACGTCGGTTGCCGGAGCCGTTTTGATTGGATGTTTGAAGTCAACACGTTGGTGTTTGGAGAAACTTGTCTTTGAGAAGCAAAAATGTCCTTGTGTCCAAGTTTGATCATCTATGATTCAGCACCTTTACACGTTTAGAAAAAGCCTTCGGTGGTATAATTCGTAAGTTTAGCGTCGCTTTAACTACAATGCATCAACAAGTTCCGTAATGAAAAAACATTTTTTTACCTATAAAATTGATGTTTATCACGTGCTACGCTCTCACAAAAATCAATTTTGCACATTCGTGACATTTTTATTTTTTTTGTCTACTTTATTAAAAAATAAAAAGAATTACATTGGTAATCCCGAACTTTTCCGTACCGTTGGCCTGCGTTGTCTGTAGGTACTTTTGGTTATTTTTTGTGAATTTTCTTGAAATAAAGGCAGTGAAAATATAATAATGAAAATAAAGTGAAAAATCGGTCACTTTAACTAAAACTTCGACAATTTTGTATGAGAGGTACCCGTAAACCGATTCCTATTGGCTTCAAACTTTCTGAGGTTTCATTTTTTGGAGAAAAAATAAGATTCTGAAAGTTTCATGTTGATCGCATTTGCAGAAGTTTGGTTTTTTGTCCTCAATTTTTGTCGACATTTTCTTGGAAAAAATTGAGGGCCGAAAACCTAACTTCTGCACATGCGATCAACATGAAACTTTCAAAATCTTATTTGTTCTCCAAAAAATGAAACCTCAGAAAGTTTGAAGCCAATAAGAATCGATTAACGGATGCCTCCCATACAAAATTGTCCAAAAATCGGTAATTTTAGTCAGAATTTCAAAAATTTTGTATGGGAGGTACCCGTAAATCGATTCCGATTGGTTTCAAACTTTCGGAATCTTATTTTTATCCCAAAAAATGAAATCCCAGAAAGTTTGAAGCCAATCGGAGTCGATTTACAGGTACCTCCCATACAAAAGTGTCAATTTTTTGAGGTTTTTCTTAGGGCAAGTACCCCAGGATCAAATCGAAAATGGCTCATCTTCGAACTTAAACTAAGATTTTGAATACAAAACTTTTGGCGTTTCCAGATTTTGATTATCTTAATTATTTTTTGAGTTATCGTGTTTACAAACAGCTACGACAACGACGACAACGACAACGACAACGACGGCACACGAACGGAAAAGTATCTCAAAAAGTTTTCTACGCGTTTCATGAGTTTTTATGATGATCTAAGCTACTTTTGCGAAAAAAGTTTTCGGGACTAATTCCTATACTTTCCCTTGACACGTTGTTATAGAAGTAAAGTAATAAGTAATATATTACTATTTCCTATTACTATTACAGGCTATTACAGTAATAGGCTATTACATTTATCCTATTACTTTTCCTATTACTTTTGTAAAGGGTTAACCTATTACTATTACTATTACTATTACATGTAATAGTAATAGTAATAGGTTCACCCTGTCACAAAAGTAATAGGATAAATGTAATAGCCTATTACTGTAATAGCCTGTAACAGTAATAGTAATGCCTATTATTTTTTCAAAGAAATTTTTTTCCAAAGTTTCATATAAAAAAATTTTTTTTTACGCCAGACGCATTTTTTATGAGAAAAAATGAGTCTGCCAAAAAAATCTAAATTTTTTACATGAAACTTTTTCTTCAAAAAAATCGGAATTTTTTTTTTTTGAAAAAATAATAGGAAAGTAATAGGCATTACTATTACTATTACTATTACAGGCTATTACAGTAATAGGCTATTACATTTACCTATTACTTTTCCTATTACTTTTGTGACAGGGTGAACCTATTACTATTATTATTGCACGGTTATTGTGTGTGATTCAGTGAGCCATTGTGATGTTTCTTTTCAATCACTTAGCACAGCCATAACATATTTTCCATATGCATATTCATATGTGTGTCGGACACTAACAGCGTTAATGTGATTTTTGCGTTTTTGAAAAACTGGCATATAATTTTTGAAAATGACTATATTTGATGACTCCGATTATGACTCATATTGTGACTCACTTTATGACTCAATTATAAAATAGTGATTCACTTTTCCGAACAGGAATCATAGAGCCAGCATTCATACAAAAAAATCTATTTCAGGTACTTGCGAAGGAAATGTACGGAGAATCGAATTTTTCAAAAATGTCGACCATTAGTGCTCGGTCCCCAGTGAACATTTTTTAGATCTGAAAAGTGCGTTTGCCAGCACTAATCCAGCACTAATTTTATA
>NW_022595244.1:343914-364434 GCF_009176505.1 Sitodiplosis mosellana
TTGCCAGCACTAATCCAGCACTAATTTTATAGCCCGGTCACGATACAAAAAAGTTACATTTTTGTGTAGATCCCCTGTAAAAAGGCCAAAAATCGACTTTTCAAACACTTCTACAATTAGTGCTCGGTCCCCAGTGAACATTTTTTGGATCTGAGAATGGCATTTGCCAGCACAAATTGAGCACAAATTTCTCAGCCTAGTGGCGATACAAAAAAATCGATTTTAAGGTACTTCACCTGTAAAGTGCCAAAAATCGAAGAATCGCTTTTTTCACATTTTTCAATTTGTGCTAGCTTCCCAGGCCAGCACAAATTAAACGGATGGTACCATTGGTCAGCACAAATTGAGCACAAATTATTGGCACCGGTCTCAGCCCAGCACAAATTATGGGGGGGGCAGCGTAATGTACCTGGTAATTTTTTGCATTTTGACTGCTGTACACACCAAAATTTCGGAGGGGAATGAGTAATCTAGATACAGTGCGAAATAACGGTTTCAACTGTTTTTGGATGAATTTACACTAATTTAGGAGAAAATGTGTTATTGCTTATGCGAACGCTCAAGTGGCTACTATTCATATACGTGCCAATACTTAGGCACGCACTGGTCACCAGTCTGTGCAGTTGTATGTATTGAACGAGTTGCTCTGTGCAAAGTTTACAATACATACAACTGTACAGGCTTGGTGACCAGTGCGTGTCTATGTATTGGCACGTATATGAATAGTAGCCACTTGAGCGTTCGCATAAGCAATAACACATTTTCCCCTAAAATTAGTGTAAATTCATCCAAAAACAGTTGAAACCGCCATTTCGCACTGTATCTAGATTACTCATTCCCCTCCGAAAACTTACAGTGTAGACTAGACTCTTATCGATGTTCTTCCAGACTGACATCTACAAAAAGAAAAATATATATTTAGAAAAAATCCGTAATATGTTAAATTAAACTGGAAATAAATTGAAATTTAATTCGAATTCTTTTCGTTATTTTGCAAAATCCCCTCGTTTTGATTGCAAAGAATGATTCCCTTCCACATTGGCAGCTATCGATGACTCTTCTTGATTCCGGTTCACTATGCGATATCCTGAATTTTTGACATTTTCGTTATTTTCATTTTCAACCGACTTTCCTTCCGAATTCACTTCATTTCTATTCGGAGAATCGATGTGTTTGGTGATACTCGTTTTTACTTGTCGATTGAGATTCCAAGCACCCGTCGGGCTTTGATTGACCTTGATTGGTGCTTGCATCGAAAGCGTTAAGAGTTAGAAATCTTATTACGTTTCTTATGCTTCGTTTGTGACCCACTTGAACTGCTAGAGCAACTGGATTTAAATTCATTTAAATTTCTCGATTCTTTTGATTCAATATTTCTGCAAGAGATCTCACTTCGTCGTTTAATTTTTTAAGACTTTTTATCATTTCAAACGGGTTAACAATTTTAGCTCCAATATTATCCATGTTATTTTCACTTGGTCTAGATTTCAAAGAGCTTGAAACAACATTGTGTTCACCTTTTATATTTTGGAAATCGTCGCTGCTTGAAAATAGTCCAGAGGATATTCTATGGGATCTCTATAACAAACACATTTCACTGAGTTTTCATCGACAAAACTATTCACTTCAAGATGATTTGGGGCTGTGAGAATGAAAATGGCAATACAGGAATAAACATTCTGAAACGCATCAAGAAAAAAAATTCGCAAAAATTAATCATGAGTTCTGAATATGCAAAAATTTGTAGAAAAATTCAGGCGCAGAGAAGCGTTTGATCAGCTTTGTGAGAATATATGAAAAATTTCGCCGAAAATTTAGGGCGCTTGAGCGCTCAGTATTATGGAAAGAATGGAACGCTTAGAGCGCTTTAGTTTCGCAATTTATAAACCGGACATGTATAAAAATAAATAGAACAACGCTCGCGAAAAAGTAAATTTTGTTCATGATGACTTTTTTCGAGTGAGAATCTTCTCATTTGACTATTAGAATATTCAGCGTGAGATGTATTCAAAAGGGCGGCAAAATCGAAGAACATGATGTCCAATGTTCAAGTTACTGGATTATATTCAAGTGCCGCTTGTATTTCAAGCGCCTTTTTCCAATATCAAAATATAAAGATTTCAGTGCATATTCAATCGACTACAAAATATATTCAATTATTTTGAGCACCCTTTTTCATGTAACTCTCAGTAAGCATGTGCATTCAAGGGCTATATTTTTGAAATGACAAAAAATTGAGCTCGCGCGCCTTTGGCGCGCTCGCAGTAATGTATGATATTTTCAATGTATCTAAAACGCAAATTTTCAGTATCACATAAGGCAGATATCTTGCTAATTTCGTTGGATTTTTTTCTTTCGTGCGTTTCATATATATACGAAACAGTGTATTGTAAACCATATTATGAAGTTCATACTATGAACAATAACCAAAATAGCGTACAGAACTTTTCTAACAAGAAAGTTACTCATTTCGAGACAAATTTTATTTTAATTATTTTCGTTCTTCCTAAGAAAAGGGCGCCCTGTCAATTTTGCACCAGGGCGCAAAGAGCGCACGGACAGGCTCTGTTGACATCGGATGGCAGCAAGACCGAAAACAACTTAAATGACAACTGTAGCGACGCGAGCGCCCTCAATTTCAATAGGCAAATCAATGTAATTTCGGAATTTTTTTCCGAACTAAACAGCGCAACAATTTGAATTTTCATGATGCTGCCACCCTATGTCTGTTGATTGTCGTCTCTCAAATCCCTCAAAATTATATTCACTTTGAGCCATTCTTGTTTACGAAAAAATCATTAAAACTTCACTACAAACAATATTTGGAAAAGATTTTTTTTAACCACTTTAAAGACATTTTCGTCGGGTATTGAATTCATCCGAAATTTGAATATTCAATTGGAAGTAAAAAGATAGCTACACAAGAACGGTCAATATACGTCTGAGTTTTATAACGCAGAAAAAGATACATACCTACTGTACGCAATCAATGCTACGAATGTGTTGTGTATAAATTGAATGGCAACTGGCGGGAATAATGTTGAAAAATACACTGACAGAATTGATACAATATATAGCATATAAATGATCGTAGAGCGTCTCTATGTACTTTGTACATGCGTATTTGTGTTTGCGTTTGTATTGGTTTGATGGTTACGTTGCGTGTTGAATAAAAACTACACACTGAGGTGTGTGTGTGTGTGTGTTCTTTAACAAATAATCGAAATGACCTAACCAAACAAGGACTACCGCAAGACTAATTAGATGGAAAAAATATTTTTACTTTCGAATGCAGTCCGTAAGAGATATAAACCGGTTCGAATAATAGTGACCCACCAATTTGTCATAAAATAAAACCATAACATAAAGTTGGTTTAAAATAGTAGAGAAACATAGAAGGCGTTTAAAATAAAAATGCAACATGTTCAAAGTGAACACTCTGTGCATGATTCATTTTTATTTTAAACGCCTTCTATGTTTCTTTATTTTTTTACCATTCAACGTGTTTCTCCTTTATTTTAAAAACTGATAAGGAATACGAATTTCGATGTGGCGTGATCACAAAAAGCATCTGAATAAACGATATTTGTAAAGCAAAAACGAGTCGCTTGAAAAAAAAGATGCAATGTCTACTAAAACATACATGCCTTGAATACTTTATGTATCTTTCCCATCCGAATATACGTGATCACGTATACATCGATGTAGTCAGCACATACTTAAACATATATTAAATGCGCTAGTCTTCGCCATACGCATTTCGATCAATTTCAAGCAATAAAGCAGAACAATTGCTTACTTTTGACGGTTTCTATAAGCGAGAGCAGGACGCATGATTTTATTTCCACTTTTATTTTTGATCATACACACATGCAATCGAGTGCCGTTGTTCCAAGTGTAAACAATGCGTTTCAATATTTGGAAAATCTAAAATAAATTTAAATGAATGTATCAACTAAACTGATCTGTGTTTGAAGCTAAATTAATAAGTGACTATTGTCACCATGCTGGAAAAATGATCAAAATAGAATTGAATGGCTTTAATCATGAACACAGCAGCAGTGAAACGTTCACAAACTGCGAAGCGCAGTCAATGTGTAAAACTCATCGATGTAGAAACGTATACGAGTAATATGTTGCGTAACGAAACAATGGAAATGTTATGCTTAGATAAACAGTGATAATTTGTCCCTTTTTTATTCGCTTTCATTTTCTTTATTAGTCTGATATCAAAACTACAACTTCTAGCTGTGAATACAAAAACAAAACACAGTCAATAAATTTTACATTTATGTTAAATGCACATTGCATAAATGTATTGAAATAATCAGTTATACCATGATACTCTTCATTTTCAGCGGAGTGAATGCGTTAAACTCAATTGATTATGGAAGAATATTCTTGTATGAACACCAATTAATATTTATCATAATTTTTAGTCAATATTTACATCGATCGTTTGTTGATTTTTCTCATTGATGGCAGTAGAGTGATTTCGTGATATTGAGTGTCTGCGACATCGTCATGCTCAACTCGCAAGTGCTTCCGAACGGTTGCTTCATCGACTTGGACAAAGTTACAAATTTCACAAATGAAGGCAACAAAATCGCTACTATACAGATCATCGTCGAATATTTTGGATGCTGCTCGTTTGCAACAATCACGGCCGATTGAATACATGACATCACACACATCACATTTGAATCCATATTCTCCTGTGTGACTTCGGTAATGATCAAACCAATAACTTGGCGCAAATTCTTTTTTCTCTTCACAAAAAAAGCATATTGCTTTGATTCTTCCGGATAATTTGGGGGATTTTTTAGCGCCATGTAGTCCATTTTCGGCTTTGTCAACCATTTTCTTGGAAATCCGTGACACGTACACTTCACTATTCTCATGAAATCTTTTGTAATGGGACACAATACGGGCGACGGACTTCTTGCAAATTTGGCATGTGCTTGCATTTCTGCTGGCAAAATAAAGGCTCTTGTTCGTGTTGGGCGGACGAAATATATCTAAATATTGAAAATATAAAATGAAACGTTCATCACTCAACTGCAATTGATAAAATAATCGGAGAATTACCTTGTGTCGCACCACCATTAGCAGCAATGGAATTCCTTCGCTTGAATGAGACTGTTGCTTGTGGCCGAAGAATTGGTTTGCGTGGACGTTTGGAAAATGAAGATGAATTTTCCGACAATGTCCCATCAGAATCGTCAGTTTCGACAATCTTTCGTTCGCTACATGATTGTCTGATTGAATTTCGCCTCTTTGCTTGCAATCCATTTTGGTGCGACGTTGATGGCTCATTTTGCTGCGATTGCAATTCATTTTTTTTGCGTGAATACACAATTCGATGTTGAGGAGTCTCTTTCACCGGCAAAGTATTGTTTTGATTTCGAATCGGAGCACTAATCTGCGGAACAGTCACCTGGTTCTGGTTGGGTTTCGTGATATTTTCCTCATATTTACAACAATGATAACAGTGTCGATGATATTTCCTGTAATCGCGTTCGGAACTACACTCGGAGCTCGAATCGTATCGTTTGCGGTGCGAACGTGACGACTTGTGACGATGACGCCGTCTCTTTCGTCTTCGTTCGACACTTGAACTACTCGAACTGCTGGAATCACCGGATGTGCTGTCGCTTGAATAATGCTTTCGACTTCTTTTCTTGTGTTTCTTCTTCGAATTTCGTGCATTTTCAAAGTTTTCGAAATTATTCTTCAATGATTTTACCGTTTCGGCAAGAGCAGACACGGTTTTAAGCAATGCATCGTAGGGTAAATTTGAATTTGGTTGATGATCACTTGGTTGTCGATCATTTGGCTGTCGATCGCTTGGTTGACAATCTTGAAATATTGAACGTTGTTCTAGAGCATTGCGACCTGGCACTCCAGTATTGATGGGATTGACGCTTTGAATTACAGGTTGAATGTTAGATATGCATGATGAAACTCCTTGTTTTATGCTACTATTGCATTCTTCCTGTTCCAAATCATCTTCCTCACTGCTCACGACTACAAACAAGAAAGAAAACAAGAACTAAAAACACGCTCGATTTCATCGGTATTTGATTTTTTTTCTTTACCTGCTATAAGTTCGTTTAAATTGAATTTTCGATCCTCTTCTTCTCTTTGTGGTTGTGGTGAGATAGAGACGGAGTTGCGTCGCATAATTCCATTAATGTAGTATCGATCCTTTAGAGCCATATCAACTAATACACGCATTCCTCAATTACCAACTATTGCGTTTTCAAAAACCAGACCCGGTTTTGCTAGGTATAAGTTTGAAGTTTTTTCGTTTTAAATTTAAGCACGAACGCTCTTTTTTCACGATTGTAAATACGCACTCAGTAGAAACACAACAATCGTTAAATTTATTAAAACATTAGTTAGTTGATGTGAAAATACAACAAATTATTCACTCGTATTGATTCGGTCTAGTGATATTATAAATAAGGTGTAACTTATAAACATAACAGAGAAAAATCTAACGTTCACACTCGCTGACGGTCAAATGTATTCTGAATAGCCGCTTCAATACATAGCCGCAAAGTGTTCATACCGACAAACTAACACAGTTAAAAAGAGCCGGCAACACAACCACATAGTCGTTTAATGTCAATGTAGTTGTGAGCTCAGTTGTCTACGGCAGCTAACCAAACACGCAGACGTACAAAACATAGCTACTTTTTTCAATTCTTTCGTCTCTCTTCACACTGAGTTTCTTCCAGTGGTGTAGTCACCTTTCGACATCGGCCTTGACTCGAAGATTAATACTGGAATTCACTAATTTCAATCAACTGTTTGAAATCACATGTGGCATACATGGAAAACGATTTCTGGCATTGCTGCAAACAATCCGTTGGTAGAATCAATCTTCCTTGAAATATATTTCTCCAATTTCATTATCAGAAGATATTTTTTTTGAATGGTTACTATTTTAAGAAGTATGCCAACACTGACTCCAGTTCTCATTCCAGTCACTGTTCTACAGTGGGGTTCTACCCATATAAAAACCATTTTTATTGGGTGTATAACTTTGCTTCCGCCGTTTTTTTTTCAATTTTCGAGGCTTTATTGTGAAAAATTTGTACAATTTAATTTATTCAAAGTACTGTCCATCGGAAGCTATGACTTTTCCCCACAATCCCGGCAATTTATGGATTCCGTCCCAAAAAAATTTCTCGTCCTTTGAGGCCAGGAACGAATCAAGCCAATTTTTGATTCCTTCGACTGAAGTGAAGCGTATTCCGGTAGGGGCGTTCTGCATCGATCGAAATAAGTGGTAGTCGGAAGGAGCAAGGTCTGGGCTATAAGGCGGGTGAGGCAAAATTTCCCATCCGCTATTTTCCAAGTAGGTTTTGACCGACGCTTCAATATGTGGCCGAGCATTGTCATGGTCTCCCATTCTGGCCGTTTTTCCTTCAACGCTCGCTTCAAACGTATCAATTGTGTTCGGTAGGTCCTTTGATTGTTTAACCACTTGGAAGCAACTCCCAGTACACCACTCCCTTCTGGTCCCACCAAATAGAGAGCATTACCTTCGAAACGTGAATATTTCGCTTTGGCGTCGATTTGGCTGGTTGGCCGCGCTTGACATGCAAAAACGACTTTTTTTTGTGCCGTTCCAGCAACATTTCAGACATGCAAAATCGTCTTTCGACGTGTCTTGGATCCAATTCGTGTGGCACCCAATTTCCTTGCTTTTGGATGAATCCCAATGCTTTCAATCGTTTCGAAATGGCTGGTTGCGTGACTCCCAATGATTCCGCGAGCTCTTCTTGCGTTTGACATGGATCTTCATCCAGCAATGCCTCCAAATCGGCGTCCTCGAAAAATTTCTCTCTTCCACCACCATACCAGTCTTCGACGTCAAAATCGCCACTTTTGAAGCGGTGAAACCACTCACGACACGTTCTTTCACCAAAAGAGGCTTCACCATAAATATCCGACAGCAATCGATGGGCCTCAGCTGCAGATTTCTTCGAAGCAAAGAAGAAAAGAAAAACTTCCCGCAAATGACGCGAATTTGGTTCAATTGAAAACAAAAAATATAACGGAATATGACTGAAATATAGAAATATATGAAAATATGGCCGTATTTCAGGCGTCGCAAGCCCTTCGGCTATATTGCTTGTGTTTGGTTTTGCTTATTTAGAAAATGATTTAACATGTATTCTTCTTTGAACACACGAATTTCTTCTCTTTTGATTGAAAACATGGTTGATTTTGAAATGCATCCATCAGAATAAGTTAAAATGGCCTTTTCACCATTTAAAATCATAGCTTAGAAGATATTCTTCATGGAAACGTGGAAACGTTCTGGTGGATTTTAATCCACTTGATTAGACATAGTAAATGAGTGTTTTATTTGAGAAATCATCGAAAAAACCACAATCAAATTAGGTTTAATTCTGGTTCAAAACCAATTTGAAGCAGACAAACAGAAACCTTTTTGGTTTGATAGTTGATACTTTCAGATTTCAAATCTGAAATTCAAACAAAACCAGGTTATTTTCCCTTGATTTCAATATTCCAAACATGATCCAAGCCGATCGATTAGAATTTAATTTTGATGTTTTTTTGAAAAATTGAAAATAATCAAATCTCAGTGTCTTTTCATTTTCAATGAAATTGAACCAATCGGAGCAAAATGAATTCCATAAAAATGTTTATTTCAATCCCGCCTAATCGGCATGCGAATGAAATGCATTTCATCCAAGAATTTGGCCAACACGTCTAATTTTATTCAAGTTCGCATAGTGAAGCTAGTGTCACACGAAAATAAAATCGATTTTTCGAATTCAAATCGAAAACCGGTGTAAAAGTTGAAAGAAATCCCAATTTTCTGCATCAGAAGAGCGGATTAAAGATTTAATTTGGCATCAAATGAAAAAAGTGGGTGTTGAATCATCGGCTGATACTTTGTTGCTAATAGTGCCGATCGCCAGAACGTATGCTTATTTATAATATTTTGATTAATTTTTTGTCGTTTGTTCGTTACATATTTGTCGTGTTGGGAATTTGGATCGTTCGCATAGATCAACGTCAACAGCAAACATCTATAAGTGAGAGTGAGTGGCGATGCATTTTATGCAAAAATTCAGAAAAACTATTTCGGCAATGTGTGAAAAAAGGAAACCGAAAAAAAGTTGCGGTTGCAAGTATACCGCCCATTTTGATACGTAGCCCATTCACGTCGTATGAAAAAGCTGGCAAGTGCTATCTGTCTGCTTTCCTGGTTCTAGAATGCGCAATCGTTAGCGCGACACATGTGCGCGTTTCGTGTAATTTGTCTTTTCTATCGAAGCGAATCGGTTTGTGCGAACGTATAAATACGAATGCATATTTTTGTTTGCACTTCTCATGTTTGAATCGAGTACGCGGTCCACGTCTTTCGATGCTGTGGATATTGGGAGCCGTGCTCTCCGAAACATAAAATCAAGTCGTTTAGTGTTTAAGTGATTCACGTTTTTTTAAAGCAGGAAAACCAATAAATAATATCGTTGCAACATTAAAAAAGAATTGCGTTCCTGTGGTTGTTGTTCTTTTTCAGCACAAAAAATTGATTTACCTGCGATTATTTCTCATTCGTTGTGTTCGCTATTGAATGTGATACATTGTTTGGAGAGGTAGAAAAAAAACAAAGCGACAGATAAAATAAAATTGAGTGATTATTTTAAACGAAGTGAATTCGTACCGTGAGTGTTACAGAAAATAAAGAAGACAAACCGATTTCCACAGAAAATATGGAACGATTGGCTGGTCGTGTTGCAGGTCGGTTCGCAAGGCGAAGTGCTCAACGGAATAACCTCTATTCATTTCAATAATAACTTCTTTTTCAATTTGCCACAGTGGTCACAGGAGCAGCAAGTGGCATTGGTGCAGCGATTTGTACAATATTGGTGAAGCATGGAATGATTGTGTGCGGTTTGGCTCGTCGCAAAGACAAAGTCGAAGCGTTACGTTTGAGTCTGTTTGGTGCCGAAGGTCAATTGAATGCCGTTGAATGTGATATAACCAAAGACGAGGATGTGAAACGGGCATATCAATGGATTGAGAAAACATTGGGTGGTATCGATTTGCTCATAAACAATGCTGGTGTTGTTAGGTAATAATCATAAAGCGCCTAATTTAAAGGCGAAAAATAAGCGAATGAAAAATGTGCACATTTTCAGAGGAAAATGAGATTTTGGTTGAAATGGGCCAATTGAATAAGTCGAATTTATGTCATTTTCTTTTGTTTTGTTGTTGAAAGTTCATGCATGCTATTGGATGACAATAATACACGTGAATTGCGATCAATGCTGGAGGCAAACCTAATCGGACTGTGTATTTGCACTCGGGATGCGATCAAACTAATGAGACAACGCGGTTTTGATGGTCACATCGTTAATATAAACAGGTAATTTTTCATAACTAATCGAAGATCGAGCGGCTAATTTGATGTTTGATTGCAGTATTTTTGGTCACAAAGTTAGTCAAGCGGTTCCGGGCACAAAACCCATTAATGGAATGTATCCAACGTGTAAATTCGCATTAACCGCACTCACCGAGTGTTTGCGCCAAGAAGTTGCTTACGTCGAAATGGGCATCAAAGTATCGGTATGAATTTTCCATTTAATTTTCAATCATTTTTAATTTACTTGATTTTCAACTTAAATTTATTCCATCAACGTTGTTCATACTGCTAATTATCGTAAAATTACCATTTATTTACTCATAAAAACTATCATTGATTTTGTCTTTTGGGCATATGAAGAATATATCGCCTGGACTTGTTGAAAACGACATACTCACAACAAGCGGATCTGATGAAAATGAATTAGTAAAATATATGCCACGCCTGAAGCCCGATGATGTTGCTCAAGCCGTTGTATTTGCTATCACCATGCCCCAAAATGTTCTAGTAAGTTGAGTTTGGTTCTTTGCAAATGGATTTTTTTTCTGTTTTTAACAAATGCTCATATATAAGAGTGGATCAAGTGGGAAGAAAGCAAACAAGCTTTGAGCAAGTGGAAATTTTAGAGGCTTTAATTTTGAGCTTGAAAAATATCAAATTGAAAAAGAATCTTTTATTGAAATGAATAGAGGTCATTCCGTTGAGCTCTTCGCGTTGCGAACCGACCTGATCTTATCTGTGCAAATGAATTTTGTTTGAAACGGATAATTAAATACAGATATTGATAGAGGAAACGAAGAGAAAAAGAACAGCCACGCTAACACAGAAATATGTGAAAAACAATTATTATGTGCATGGAACAAATTAGTTGCTTTTCGTCTCCGGGTATTTAGTGCAATTACCGTGCATTTCAATACTTATAATTAAATCTTTAGCATCGACAGCATTCGCGGTTCACGCAGTCGTTTGCTTTCATTATTTTCCTTGCACACAAGCAATGGCCTCTTAGTTATTTTTATAATCTATTTTTATTATTTAATTTCTGCTTTGCTGACTGCACACTTCTCATTCTTTTCTTTCATTCCGTCTTTCTTCTTTGCTTTGTCGACTTTTTCTAACAAGATCACATCTTCTTCTTTCAATTGCAGATCCAAGATATTATTATGAAACCGATGGGAGAATTTCTCTAAACAAAAATCGACACACTTTTTAAAAAGCAGCCGAAAAATGAATTGACTCGTATTTGAAATAAGGGCGGTTCTATGTATTTAAAAAAATTTTACACAATCGTTTATGTTTAGTGAGTAAAATTAAAATTGATTCGTGTTTAGTTAGAATGTGTATGAAATAATATATCCGAACGACACACGGTTTTCAAATAAATATCCCGAAGAAAAAAAACGACCCAAACGAATATTTATTTTCATTTGTCAACTTTTGGAATTATTCTTAAAAACAACAGAGAAAATAGTTTGGTTCACATCGTGTCACCGAAATTTGGATACGTGGACAGTTTGAGATGCGTTCGCAACGGCATCGCGATTTATAATTATTGCGCTTAATTGCTTTGTGACGTTTCGTTGATTGAACTGGGCTATGAACTGGTGACCGATTCGCTGATTCCGGAATTACACTGTTGAATTTGTGCTGATATTTGTTGGTGAGTTGAAATGCTGGCCGTTGCTGTGGCCGCTTTGTTCGGTAGAATAATTTTTCTGTACACAGGTAAGGATGAAGAGAAAAACACTGAGAAAATGCTGCAATTGGAATCTGTTCCAAACATTTTTACCTGACTTCGACGGAATTTTCGTAATTACATTGCTTGCACTGTGAACAGAGCCAATCGGTGGTTTAACTTTTGGCTTTTGTCGTCGAATCATGAGAATGTTATCCGTTTCGGGAATTAGATCACTCGGCTGGACATCGTCAATAAGGTGAACTCGAATGATGTTTTTCGGGCGAATTAAAAACTTTTTCAGGCCTTCATCGATACTGAATCCTCGACCTTGAGCATTCGATTGATACGTTGAAACACTATTTCCATTTGGTTTTGAATCCTCCACATTCAATAGACCAACGATGCGAAATTGTGCCATCGATCCGATTGGAATGAGATACACAATTAACAGAATAGATTTCAAAACACCCATTTTCTGGCAATAATTTTTATTCCGTTGATAAAACCAAATCAAACTAATACCGGCCACATTGAATACAAAATACACAACGGAGTCTGGAGAATGAAGACGATTTGGAATGAAGACGTCTGATTGATGCAAAGGGTATGACGGTAATGATGTTCTAGCTGGAAATGTTCAGAAAGAACCAGTTTCATGTGTATTATTTGTGGCTGCGAAAGCAGAAGGAAAAAATATGCCAACAATTCTTAATACACTCATCACGGCTGCCGGCCGCTAAGAGAGAATCGCGCTATGCCACACCGTCGGCAATTGTCGGAAGAAGACCTGTTTCAGCGGCGCAAAATCTTACTACGATTCATGTGCCAGTTTTTTTCTTCTTTCTTTCTTCACTCGCTCGTTGTTTTGACATCTCGTGTAACTAAAATGGATAATTGTGTGTTGTGTGTATGTGCTTTGAATTGTGAAAAGTGGCTGTGACCGAACAATTGAGATGTGTTATCGCTGGCGTGCGCTCACATGCAGATGCCATATCCCAAAGGCAACTCCTCTAGACGTGGACTATGAACAACAACAGCAGCAAGAAAATAATATTGATACCATTCGAACAAGGTAAAATATGCCGAGTATTTTAAACAATTAACGAGAACTAGGCGATTGCGTCGGGAATATTTCAATGAAACACAACATCAATAAAAAAAAATACCACCGCATCGAATGAAAACGGCAATTTAATTACTTTGTGGCAAATTTGATCGCATGTTTACTGAATCCTAGATAAATCCGCCGAGTTTATCACGTCTAAGCGAAGAAAACGAACATGGTTTGTTTTTATTGGCCAACACCCTTGAATCCAGTAATTCTAGATGTATTTTTAGCACTACTTTTATTTTCTGGAATAAAACAAGAGAGAGAGAGATTTTATCTTCGCATTTTTATCCACGTTTTCCTTTATTTTAATGGTGATTCTCAAATATAATTATATGGTGGCGATTGGGTATGGGTATACCCAATCGCTAATAGGCAAAATTCATTATGCTCATAAAAGTCGCTCTCAATCATAATTATCGGGCACAAAAATAGAACTCGAGTGCACGACTCGCAGATCATAATGATTCCAAATGGAAACAGGTTCGTATTGATTTGGAATTGGCATTGGCATTGGATGGATTTTTGAAATTCAAGAAGAATCCGCTTGGAATGACCGCTTGGCTTGAATTGAATCAACCGCCCCAGCTATAATTTTGCAATTGTTTATAATCCCATGTTTTCTTCGGCGTGTATGTCAATTTGATGTATCGCTGACCATTAAAATTGAGAAGAGCTCAATTCACGATTAACACGAAAACCCCACGGACTCAACGTATATACAACTGCAATGGAAACAACATGCAAAGATTGGACGATGGACGTGCATATTGGAAATTCCTTGAGTGAAAAAAAAATCGATCAAATATCAAAATAGTTCACATTGAGCTTTGGAAAAAATTGGTTTCTCCACATTGATGTTAAATTGATTTTCGATTTTTGCCTTCCTTTTTCACAGGAAAAAAAGAACTCTTTTTTTTACTCAAGGAATTTATATTTTTGATTGAAAAAAAGTAAACAACTGAAAATGAGTAGAAAAAAAAGTCGACAAAATCTTTTCCGGCTTTGTTTATGTCTCTGACGAAGACAAAAATTTATTTTGTTGCAATTAAACCTCTTGAAAACTGACTTGGTGGTGATACAATTTTAACGAACTATTGAAATGATGCCAAATGACCATTGCATCGTTTTTTTTCTCGTGATTTCGCTCGATTGACGTAGCGCATAGAGAATTAATTAAGACACGTACAAAAAATTGGTTAGAATGACCAAACAAGTTGCCAATAGTGAGGCGACCTAGGGAGGAAAAAGAGAGGAGAACGCATCACATTGATTTTCACAAATAATAATGTATTTTGCATTCAATGCCAGAATAAAGAAGGAAAAAAGAGAGAAATCTTACGACAGTCACAATGGCGTAATCAAGTTTGTTGAAGCCAAATATGGTAAAATAGATCTTCTGATGCAATTGCTGTAACGCAAACAGCTGTAACTGTAATGAAAATAAAAACGAGTTTCTTTTTCACTTGCTTTAATCTTAATGGTGATATTGACCTGACGCAAAATTACTTACACAATTCTGCAAATCGTCGGAAACGGTACCATTTGCGCAGAGTCGATGAACTTTTTTCACCAGCATATCAGCTTCTTCAGCCGCACAATGGGTAATTCGAATGAGCATTCCCACGCGAACCACATAATAAAACAGAAACTAGACGTAACTGTTGAATGATAGGAAGGAAAAACGGTTTGGCGGTCCCAGAATATGGTCTAAGATATGAAAAAGAACCGCACACACCGACAATATCTCGACGGAAAAATTCAACGAAATTGACCATTTGAATGTGTAATTGGTAAGTTGTATGATTTCGTACATTTTATTGAAAATTCGCCACAAATTGATCATACGTTTCAATTCAATCGCTTGATTATCCGCAAATTTTAGTAAATTTTCGCATTTCTTTGGCGGTATTTGGTCCATCCACAATGCACTATTGATTAGAACGGTGTGCATTGCTTCGATTCGATACTTGATTAACAGAGCAAATGTTAGGTATTTCGATCCATTTAAGGTGAGTTTTAATAGCGGATACACAAAAAGCATTAGAGACGTCGCTATTGTTTGCCTCTTCGTAAAGGGTCATTGCAATGAGAAATATTTCGGTGATGATATAAATTAAACCCCATTTTATGAAGATATTCCGAATCAAACGATTCAACTGGCCGTAATCGACATCACATTCAAATGTCGAGTGAAAATACTGTCGATTTCAAATAAATTATTCAGCACGTTTACTTGCTCATTTAGTTTGAGGGAATGCTTCGACCGTGATTACGACGGACAATACACGGAATATTGTCAGAATTAACAGGTCTAAACCGATGTATAAAGTGACTTTAACGTGCGATACATACTTACTGATAAACAGACGATAATGCTGTCGACGACTACATAAAACTCAAATGCAAGCAGAACAATTATCCACAAATATTCTGCAATCAATAGGATACTTTGCCAGTTTTTCCGTTGGATGTTCGTTTGCGAAGGGGAAAATCGATAGGGAACCATTCCTAGAACGCGATATGTCATGAAAACTCCACGGTATGTTTCTTCGATATGCATTTCGGCACGATTTTCACACAGAATTTGACTTGAACTGATGGTTTTAATTGGATTTGAACTGAATGCGATAAGCCTTGGTTCCTTTTACTTATAACTGCTCAAGTCTCTGATAATGGTGATGAAGGTGTGAGCTACCTGTTCCCATTTTGATTGCTGATCATATTGGTATAAACAAATATTTTTGATGTGTCATCAATAAGAAATGATGATTAAACGAACTGCCAAGGGATTAATAACAGTGTTTCAATAATAAGTATGTGTACGGTACATTCAAATGCCTTTGATTAAACATGCAAAATTACACTCGTGTCAAAATATCAACAAATGCATGAAGTGTTCGAGCAACAAATTATTCGTCGCCAACGAGTTGACATGTTACAAATAATGACGCTGAAAATTGTATGAGAATAATTAGATATGTCGTTGTGGTGCCCATAATCTAAGGCATTTTGCCCATGTCGCCATCGATTGGTTTGTGCAAACCATCCCTATGTAAACCCATACACAATTTCTTATAATACTGCTTCTTCTTTTTCACACCGTCGTACACAATGGGCGCGCCCATATTGAAAATGTATACAGTGTATTGAGTACCCATTTGAGAACATTATAACCAATATGGTGACTCACATGTATAGATGTGTTAGTTAAGAAGAAGAAGCAGTCTCACTGCACCGTTCGCATACGGACGGTGCAAACGTGATGATGTGGGAAACAAATGAGAAAAAAAGGGAAATTCAGACGATTCGGAAAAAAAAACACCTTAGTTTGATCAGATTCTACCATAAAAACCAGCGTATAGTCCACTTCAAAGCATCCAAATGCATTGAAATGAACTTTTTGGTGAAGCATTTGTAGCGAAAAATGTTGAATCTGAAATGTATGCATATATATTACTTTAGCTATTTTACTATGACGGCATTTGCATTAATTTACGAAAATGTGCAAATCATTATTATTATTCGGCTACAGTACGTACAAATGAGCTTAATTTAGAGTTGAGTGTCACATGTTCTATGCAGTGTGTGACGTGGGCTATTTGCGATGCCTGTTCGGCGGTATTGTGACAAGTTTTGCACACCATACAAATGTGAAGAACGTTCATTAGACTCCACAGAAAGCAGCCGATCAGCACTGAAATATTTAGCGAAATGTCGGTTCTCAGCATTCACATGAACATCCAATAGAAATTCGACAACAGCGATACAAAATCGTTTCCGATGTTAAAACCCATTGAACAGCGAAAACGTTCGTTAATCACTTCCGTTTGGTTCCACAGAATGATGATAGAGACTCCGGGTGTTGACGAAGCGATCAAAAAGGTCCGTAACAGCGAATTAAAGTTTCCCTGAGATATCACTGATAAACATGTTGTTGACTCCTTTTATCGGTTTCAAATTAATGTCATCGAAATGCGGATCGCAGTCCATATCTTTTATCAATTGATTTACCACATGAAAACGATAGTGTATCAAGTTGACCCATGTGACGATTTGAAAGTATGAAATTGACGACGTGAGAAACGGTGGCAAATAGGTTAAACAAAAATAGCTTCCATGCGCTAAATATAGAATGAGCCCTTCACCAAACACAAAAATACACATCCAAATGGCTGATAGCACGTATGACTTTCGGCGTAACTCGTCTTATTTGATGTCAATACTGAAATGAGTCCGCAACATTTCGTCGATTTCCATGAGGTTTTCCATGAATTTTTTTCTCTTTTTCATGCTTTGCAAATGCTTCCGCCGAAATTGCAATCTCCACTAAACGAATCCCATATATGAGCACCGTATCGATGGCCGTAATGATTTTGTACTCATTGTGACGAACAAAAATATGATTCGATATCAATACATGTAGAAATATGACCGCTCGAATAACAATGTATAAGAGTGAGTAGATTTTAAAACAATTTCCGATTGATATTTTTCGGAGGTTCGGTGACACTGACACCGCACTCAAACCAAACAATTGAAAAACACGAATTATCGGCTGAATCGCTTTGATTGCACTCATTGTTGTGTATTCGTCGGTAAATACGATGGGTATCACTGAATTTTGGTCGAAAAATTTTCTGCGTTTTTATTATAATTTCAGGACGATGATTAAACACTTGTGCCGACGAACTGATTACCATTGTGCCGATTCAGAATGATGAAATGAAACTCGTAATAATCACGTGAATATGTTGATTAGATGATTTTATGCTCCAAAATGTAATAAAAATGTCTTAATTGATGGTGTGCCGAAGTGTGAATGAATTATTTGGTTTAAATCGATTCGATGTGATCGATATTTCGGCTCAACCGTAGTTAAACTGTAGTAGTATGACTAAGTATGTGGTAACTGTACCTGAAACCTGCTACAAAAGTACCATTTTAATCACGGTCGCATTAAAATTTCACGACGTTATTCAGCTCACCGCATAAATGAATGTCATATCGATTGGAAAAAAGCCGCAAGCGGAAAATTGTGGCTTTTGGTGTAGAAATTGTAGGGAAATTAGTTCAAGCTGTTAATGAAACGAATGAAAATAAAAATGAAAATCACACAGTCAAAAACCTAATAAAAATTTAAATGGATGGCTATAAAACTGAATTTCATGAATGGCATTTGTGTTCACTTCGAAAATTCATTGAATAAACTCACGTCAATTTTGCCGATTTCAATTTTGTCACCGGCAATCGTTTCATTCATGACCGTGGCGATTTCGGTGGCCTTTTAGAAATGCGAAAAAGAAAATTGATTCATTTTAATGGAATCGAAATCGGTTTTAACTACCTACGCATATGAAATGTGGAAAAATATAGATTACCTGACACACTGCTAAGTGGCAGATGATAGATGCATAGGCTAGTGGAGCTGTCAGCAAAATTATCCATATAATTGAAGCTTTGTGTTCGAAATTGAGTGCATATTATAAGTCATTTAATTTAATTAGACTGTGACAAATGTACCTAGGACATCGAATTGGATGTCGTTCATGTTGTTGGTATTTTCAGTGAGTAGTTTGAAGAGCAAAAATAGATGGCACGTCAATGAAATGCTAAATAGAGCTACCGACAAAAAATTGTACCGACAAAAAATTGAAACGAAAATAACATCAATTGAAACATTCTGTTCAAGGGAGGGAGAGAGAGAAATAAGATGATTAAAATGCAGCGAAACTCACCCATCGACGCAAGATTCGAAAAGCCAAAAATATCATTTAATTTATTCACGATGGCAAATAGGAGTTCGTAGATTTGTGCGATTTTCTTAAATTCACGATGTAGTCCATGTGGTGTTTCACGAGTCAATTTCACTTTCCACACCTCGTCCGAATCATTTGCAACCAACGAATCAATCGCGCACACATCCATTAAAAAGTGTTTCAATATTTGAAAAAGGTTACGTATGAACCAGGCCAAATTGGAAAATACCATCAAATTTAAAATTATAACAAGCATTGGATTGATGGACGTGAACAGTTCCAGTAAAATGAATCCGATGTGTCGCACTTCATAATAAATGACAAAAATTATAAACGATGCGTAAATGAAACCGGTTATGAAAATCACTTCGAATAGAATTTTCGTCACGAAATATTTATTTGAAAAGTTCAGATTCAACACCAGAAACTCATGCTCAGTGGACGAAATCGATTTCAATAACTCTTTGAATTGATCTTTGTAGAACAGCACTTGATAGTAAACGGTTATGACAACGATTATTGCGAGAATTTGCTGAATTCCCATCACAGAATGAGCGACCGCATCCGGTTGACAAAATTGCGGCGGAACACTGGACAGGCGATAGAAGAAACTACCGGTGAACACGATAAGAAATGTTAAAGTATAAATTGGATTTAATACTTTGAAGACGACCAATTGTTTAACACTGAAGTATGAAATGCCAAAAGCACACGAAACAATGTGTATTGGTCGCAAACAATGATAAATTGAATCGCTTCGCAGTGATTTTTCTGACTTAATTTTTGGATGAGTCATTTTTTTTTTGAAGAGCCACTCATCACAGAATATTATGGCCGAATTCTTGGACAAGTCACTGAAACTGAAAACTGAACTTTGATTCAGTGTCGACTCGACGCTGTTGAGTTCAGTTATTTCGACCATTTGTGATTTATGGTTGATTTCAGGAGCTTTTCATTTGCTCCGCCCATGTTTAACACATTTCCTAAGTGCCCGCTCATATTCATTGAAGAAAGGATGCGTCATTCGCGTGATCTACCATCAATTGTGGCGTAAATAATGATTCCATTCCATTGTTTGATGACATCAAATAAAAGTTCACTTAGCTGATTTTATTTGCACATTGAAATGGATCAATACAATTTTCCATTCGAGTTGTATTTTCTGTTGGTATAATTTTGGACGAAATAATATAGGTCTGCCACAAATGACTGTATTTGTGCTAAGTGAGTGAAATTCTAATGATGTGAACGCATATATGCTGGTCTTCATAAATATCAAAACAGACCAATTATGTTGCTATAGAGGCGATTTTCGTGTGTGCAATTTGGGAAAATGACATGTCTTGAGCCTCTGTACTCATTTACGCGTACGATGTGAAGTCATTTTCATTTCAAGCCAACTGACACTTTCCCAAGTAAGCAAGAAACATTACACATCCCACATGAGCATAATTTTTGACTGAGTCTGTGCGTGTGTGGAGTGAAGCATATTTTCACACTTGATACGTGCGACATACACTACCGTGCAAAAGTTTGGAACCACTAGGTATTTTTCATACAA